>NW_011958594.1:0-1607 GCF_000949405.1 Vollenhovia emeryi | reverse complement strand
TGATATACGGAAAATACGGAATCAATACGGAAAATAATATGTACAATACGGATTTACAACGAGGTACGGAAGTACGGAATAAATACGGAAGATAATAAGTACAGGTATCTGGATTTACTGGTGACGCTGGAAACTATCGAGGAAGATGTCGACGGGACCCTCAGATCTATAACGGGAGAACAGTGACGGAATTAATTCTACGAAAGCCTACGCGTGAATTAGGATTAATTCCCACCCAAATATTCCCCCCTGAGTTCTTACACCGGTCGGAGGTCAGGAAAGAAGGATAGGTTCAGGTCAGGAACACGCCCGAGCAGCGCCTCGTTATGCGTGTATTCTCAGTAGCATATGTACACCGGGCAGCACCCCGTTACTGTGTACGCTACTGCGGACGGATAGGAGACCGGTCGGGGATCAGTAGCTTGCGTACATCGGGCAGCATCCCGTTCTAGTACACTACTGCGGGAGGGGGCCGGGGCACACGACGGAGCAGCGCCTCCACCTGTCGTGTACTCCGGAATGGTATATCGCCGGACGGCAGTACCCGTGATACCGGCGTATACCGCAGCGGAAGTACCCGCTGCCGGGTGTCGTCGCTCGGTGCTCCGAGGAAAGACTGGACAATCGCGCTTGCTCCGGAGGGGCTTTTATACCCCTGGAGCCTGGGCGCGCGGGTGGAGGTGGCGGGGGTAGGCGCGGCGTTGCCACCTCCGCGTTGTTATGGTAACCGCGGCTCTGGTATGCGTGGAATGCGAGGTATACGGCTACTTCCGGCCGCGCCTTCCCGGCTACCCCCGTTACAAACCTATAAATTCAAATATAAACTTGTAGATACAATTAAGATAAAAACAATCAAATATTTCTAATTATACATGACATACATGAAGATTCAGAAACTTCAATCAAATCTGTATTCTGTGAAGGCAATGGTTCAATTGCAATGCATCTGACTGTGTCTTCATATGTTTCTGTGGCTGATGTAAAAATTACATTTCCTCCTGAATTTGGAAGAGAAGCTAAAGGTTCCCTGTTTGCAGAAGGAACTAAAAGTGGCTTTTTATGAAAATTTGATATTCTGTTACACCTGAAACAATGGAATAGAAATGAAAAAGTATATAATACATCAGGCCTGCGGTAGACTTTTTAGCAGATTTTGTCTATAGCTATCCCCACTGGAGTGGAGATGCAGTAGATAAAATTGAGTGAAAAGTGTAAACCGACTGCAAGCTAAATACATCATACATAATATAAGAACACAAAATTAGAAACAAGAATAGAAATATATCTTTTATTAGGTTGTAATTTACTTATGACGCATATACAGGGTGTCGGATTCGATTTGGATGACTCCAAAGATTACAGTAGATTGGGTCAAGCTGAGAAGAAAAGTTATATACCATTTTACAAAATTCGTAATTATTATCGCGTAATTAAGAAAAACGTCTGAGCCAATAAGTGCACGGAGGAACTAAAGGCCGGACTCGGCAGACATGCAAAATGATGTATTATCCTCCTACCACCAGAAAAACTTTTTCGGCGCGGTGTCATATGTCGCGCGTTCTCCCGCTGCGCGCCGTTCGCCCGCTCACCGCTCCCCGCTCGCCCCC
>NW_011958593.1:0-1606 GCF_000949405.1 Vollenhovia emeryi | reverse complement strand
TAGTCGTCAAAGCTACCATTACAGGGCTTCGATTAGTCGTCAAAACAACCTTTATATCGCTATGATCCATAAATATTTTGTTGACTGCTAAACTTATTATATAGTCGAAAAGAGTAAATTTTTCTTCAAAGATGCATCGGAAATTTAGAATAGAATACAGGAGATGTAGTGGTATGTAAGTTTGGTTTCATGTACGTGCGTGTGTCAACGTGTTTTAATAAAGACTTAACTATTCTCGTATCGCAGCTAGGTTTCTATGACATATTTCAACTTACATCTACCATCTTATATCTATATAAAGTATGAGTTACCTTACAAGAGATCTTTCGTAAAAATTTTTCTTTATTTCGACATAAAATGAAGAAAAATACACAACGGCAGTTCTGACTACTTTCAACCGTAGTGTGGCAGTTTCAACTACAGTGTATATAAAATTTCCACTTTGTAGCAGTATAATGGTTGTTTTGATGACGAAATGTATAGATTTTGACGACGTAAAGGGTGTTTTGGCAACTATAGTCGTCAAAGCTACCATTACAGGGCTTCGATTAGTCGTCAAAACAACCTTTATATCGCAATGATCCATAAATATTTTGTTTACTGCTAAAAGTATAGCAGAATAGTTATTTTTCGGTGAAAAATACATTGAAAATTTGGAATATAATACGTAAGATGAATTTTTTTACCGTAGCTAACGTCAATTCAATCGCTGCTAGCTATTGAGAGTCGATCAAGGTGTAGTTATCTTATCGTACTGCATCCTAATTATGCATGTTTTAACTTCTCTAGTCAGGAAACTATTATAACAAAATTTGAATAAATTTTTCAATGAACAATACTCTAAGCATTTGAAGAAATGCTCAATACGAGTTCAGGAAAAAGAATTTCTATGCAATTTTAGAAAGAAAACTTAAATAATAAGATGCTATTATCCTATACTATTTTTTCTGTCTCAGGGGAGTGTGTTACGTTCACGGTGTGTCGTTTGCACCGCGATTCGTGCAGTCGCCGAAGTTGTCTTTATACCGTAGTTTCGGCACTAGTGTAATGAAAATTTGATTGAAACTTTCAATAATAATTCCCAAATAATATTCTGCCTAATAATGTCAAACACAATTTAGTAAGAGAAGCATTGAATATATACAAACAAAAACATAGATTTTTAATGTTAGAACCACGTAATGGTAGATTTGGCGACGTGCAGTCGTCGAAGTTGTCTTTATACCGCAATTTCAGCAACAGGATAATAAAAACTTTATTGAATCTTCCAATAGTAATTATCATATTCTGGCCTACAATGTCAAAAATAATTTAGTAATAGAAGCATTGAATATACGCAAATATATAAAAATAATTAGATTTTTGTTAGAACCACGTAATGGTAGATTTGGCGACAGTCATCGAAGTTGTCTTTATACCGCAGTCTCAGCATCAAAATAATTTAAATTTTATTAAAGCTTTCAATAACAATTATTAAATAATATTCTGCCAAATAATGACAAAAATAATACTTTAGTAATAAAAGATTTATATATACAGGGTGGGCCATTTTAATTTATACAGTCGATTTTTTAAAAAACTAAAAGAGATATGAAAAAATGTTTCA
>NW_011958592.1:0-1605 GCF_000949405.1 Vollenhovia emeryi | reverse complement strand
GAGAGAGAGAGAGAGAGAAGAGAGACATGTATACTAGATCTCGTTCTCTGCCATCACCCTAAGAATGTATTTAGACTTATGTTACATATTATATATATATTTATATTTATATATATTCTCTCTATGACGTATATCCGCACATGAAAATATCCACATGCTGCATAACCTATATTTTCTTCTCTTCCAGAGTGCCAAATGGTGTTGAACTGGAATTTAAGATTTATGATTGTTTACAGATCACTATTATGATTGTGAGGCCTACTTAAGACGTATGGAATCATTTCAATATGACCTTGTCCCAAAATGGAAAGAGACAAGCTACGTGTAAATATTGCAACACTAAATATGAGTTCCCCAATGCAACAAGAATGAGGAAGCATCTGTTAACGCTTTGCACCAAAATCGCAGCAGATGTGAAGGAAGCAATTCCTGGACATTCAACAGACTTAACAACTCGGAGTATTCCAACTGTTTTCATCCAAGAGGACAAGGACAAGGACGATCCGATGCCAATAGCAAGTACATCTTCATCCGGAGACGAACATGCTTTAGCTTCAAGATACAGGCAGTCATCACAGGCATCAAGTAGCTCTCTTCCACTTCCACTACCAAGTACAAATAAATTACTTAGTAAGAAATGCAAATTGATGACGGGATATGCTGACTTTATCACTGCTAAAGAGCAGGAGAAAATGGATGAAGCTATTGCACGAGCTGTGTATGCCACAGCTACCCCACTGTCTATATTTGAAAATCTACATTGGCAAGCAGCATTCAAATTGATTCGTCCTGCGTATAAACCTCCCTCAAGATTTTTATTATCTAATATGTTGCTTGAGGCCGAACATGAAAGAGTGCAAGTTTCAATTAACGAAAATATAAACAATGCCAAGTGCCTATGTTTGTTAAGTGATGGCTGGACAAACTGTCGAGGCGAAGGTATAATTAACTTTATAATTACAACACCTAAGTCAGTGTTTTACAAAGCTATAGAATCCAATACTAATAGACAAATATCAGATTTTATTTTTGAGGAATTTTCACAGGTAGCTGATGATGTAGGTCCGGGAAAATTTATGGCACTCATTACTGACAATGCTGCCAACATGAAAAGTGCATGGAAAAAGTTTACTGAAAAGTATCCACATACAACAGCATTTGGTTGTGCTCCTCATTCAATCAACCTCTTCGCTAAAGATATCTTAAAACTTGATTCCATTAAAGTTATAGTTAATAATACAAAACTGGTTATAAAAAATATTAAAAATAGTCATGTTCCACTTGCTGTTTTTAAGTCTAAGCAAAAAGATAAATATGGCATTGTTACGTCCGACGAATTATTTTTCGTCAAACGTCACTATTCGGGAAGCGTTAAGGATCGCCCACCCGATAGATAGCACCAGCGCGACGCGGCACATAGCACGCGCGCAGCACGTGATCTTATACGTTCTCTATTCTTATTTTCTCTACTATCGTTTCTGGATTAATTACGCGACAGCCGAGGCAACCACTGTAACAGGCCGACCTTTGGCGCCTCCGCTTTCGCCCTAATAAAAGAAATCCAAAGAATTTGCGTTAATTATTAAGAAATAAGAGGACTTCCGT
>NW_011958591.1:0-1605 GCF_000949405.1 Vollenhovia emeryi | reverse complement strand
TGTTAATTAAATTAAAATTATAATAATTTAGAGGTAAAAATATAAAGACAAATGCGTAGTCAATGGAATTAAAAAGTAATAATAGCAAAAATAAAGCTGCGATTCAAATAAGTTACAATTATAAAACTTTAGAGTTAAAAATATAGATAAAACTTAATGAATTAAATACATAAAATAAATAAATACATAATACACATTGGACGTAATTAGTAATAGAAATAATTGTAATTAATATAAAACAAGAGTATATAAAAGACACTAATAATTAATATTGTAAATATAAGCGATATAAATCAATACGAAATAAAAAAGTCAACGATCCGAACAGGAGATGTACATAGATAGTCTAATGGTTTATTGTGTGAATTTTTATGTTATTCATGTACCATTTCCAACACATTCCTATGCACTAAGCACTGTATTTTTTATTTCTTTTTACTTTTTTCAATAACTGTTCCTTAACTATTTTTGCTTATTGAATTACGCTTCTTAAATTTGATTTATTGCCTTTTTATATTTCTGATTAAAAAAACGTCAATATAATAGATACATTTCTATTTCCTATATGTATATCCAACACAGTGTATTAAATAAATATGCATCATTTACTCTTATACTTTTTTAATATCATGTATTACTATTATGCATCTTCCATATACGCTCTCTCTTTCTCTCGCGCGCGCGTCTGCATAATCTTCTCTCCGTTGCACTCACGGAAAACATTATTTACTACTTTTCATACCGTTTTATTTGTTAAATCAGCCTAGCTTTCAACATACATTACTCTTATAGCATTAGAAACACATTGTAAAAATTGCAACATGTTTCTGATGCTATGAAATACCTTTATGAGAAATAAAAGTTAAGCACCACCACTAATAATACAACTTTACGATCGCCTGCCACTAGGTTCGAACTAACCAGGACGCCTGCCCTTTTTTTTACTCAAAAAAGTATAAAATTTTTATATATTTAAATTTCAACTTGTATACTTCACGTTGGTTTCAACATTTTTTTTACACTTTGAAAAAATTATGGGTGCACTTCTAACCAACGCTGGCCAGGCAGGTTGGGAAATCCTTATTCAGGTAGGGAAAAAATAACTTTTTACAAAATTTCAGCTTGTATAAAACAACCTTAACAAAATGTTCACCAGCTCTTGGACTAATGCCTCAGTGGTCGAATTGGTGAGACGCCCGCCTAAAGTATAGGGAGGGCCAGGTTCAAACCCTGGCTGAGGTAATATTTTTCGCAAGGAATTTCTTTAATTAGAATTTGCCACCCATGAGTCGTCATGCAATTTTCTACATTGGTTAATCAATTACTGGCGTTAAATAATTCTTTACGATATATCAGATTAATGATTGCAATGCAATTGGAAATGTGAAATTTGTACATTTGTATTGAGTACCTACATTTTTAAGAATATATTGGAATAATTGACGATCTATTACAATTGAAGACATTGCTGCAAGAAAGAGGTAAGTCCACATTTTATGTTTCTGAGATAAACGAAAAAAACTTTCCCCCGTTTTCAAATTTTGTTTCAGAAAGTTTATTTATTTTACATTATATTCTTCTTAGCTATCAATTATTAGCGCATAC
>NW_011958590.1:0-1605 GCF_000949405.1 Vollenhovia emeryi | reverse complement strand
AAACTCTTGATTTGATGGATCAGAAATATATACAGAAGCCACAAAATCTTCTTCTTTAATGACATTTCTATCACATGGCCACAACCCTGTTGCTTTAAAACCATTTAGTGCGATATCCATTCGAACTGACCTAGGATATGCTTTTCCAAGCAACTCTGCGACGTTGGCTTGCTTTATGACACTACCAGGGTTTGAGCGTAGCCACGAAGATGCGGCTTCATTGTAACAGCTTTTCAATGATTTGAAGAAGGATCTGTCCAACGGTTGTAGGCGATGTGTCGTGTGAGCAGGAAAAGATAGCATTACTATGCCATAATCGCGAGCCATCTGGATCGCTTCCAAATTTTTGGTATGTGTGCTATGACCATCTAGTACAAGCAAAATTTGTTTTCGATCACTTTTTTCTAATCTTGTGCACTTAATAAAATGTTGGAGCCATTGAACAAAAAGTTCTGATGTTATCCAACCATTTTTAGAGCAACCAAATTCTGTGTTTGGTGGAGCTCCTTTTTTTAAGGCATCATTCAGTCTGCTACGCTTGAATATTAACATGGGTGGTATAAATTCGCCTGCTGCATTCATCGCGCATATGCCTGTTGTAGTCAGACCTCTTTCTCCACTTGTGATTGCACCCACTTGGTGTTTTCCCTTTTGAGCAACAACTTTGGAAGGTTTGTGAACGGTAGACAATGCAGTTTCGTCCATATTATATATTTGGTGTGCAGCAAACTTGTATCTATCCAGTATTTCTTCGTACTTATCAAAAAATTCATTAACTCGCTCTTTATTAAACCCTTTACTTCTGGCCATCGAGGTTGGTTCTGGAACACGCAAGGACAAAGTAGGATGCTCTTTCATAAACCTGTAATACCATTTTTTGCCTGCTATTTTCTTCTCCTTGTTAAAACGATGAGGTAGTTGAAATTTTTCAGCAAGTTCGAAGGCAAGTTTCCTGAACTCAGTGGCAGTTAATCCGAAGAAACAAGACTCTAAATTCACCAAATGCTGTGCTAATATTTCTTCCATTTCTGGTGACATATCATTAGGTCTTCCAAATTTTGTTCTTTTATTCAAACCCTTCAAATATCGTCGCAGTGTAGGCTTTGGTATATTAAATCTTCTACAGGCTTCATTAAATCCAATTTCTCCATTCCGATGTTTCTGTAAAGCTTCGTTCATATCCTCCTGCTTCCAAGTATTGTACTTTCTCTTCGCCATATTTATTACCTGGTAAAAAATAATGTAAATTATTGAACATTTTTCTTACTTAATACCTAAGTCGTACCGGTACGAGTAAGGAATTTTGCACAGGTACGACTTAAGCAGCGGGGTCTTCTAAGTTTAAAACTAAAACCTCTGACATAACCTAAAAGTATTTTACCGTTTGAGTATGCCTAAATTATTGCCAAATAAGTATTCTAAATAGACGTTAACAAAGAAAAAAGGTGAGGATGACATTCCTGCTATAAAAAGCTTACAAATGAGTAAAAAATTTTAATGAAAAGTGTATAAAAAACTTACTTTTTTATTATTTCTGCTTCACAAAGCCGGTCGGCCATCCACTTGTTTACGTTTGCTCACTCGACTAAATAGCTCATGTCAACG
>NW_011958589.1:0-1605 GCF_000949405.1 Vollenhovia emeryi | reverse complement strand
GGTATCATATTAGCAATCGAAGGACAAGAAAATAAAGAACAAAAGTATAATAAAAAAACGAAAGCAATTTATCATTCACAAGACCGAAGAAAACTTAATAGTAAAACTAATGCTGATTCTGTTTCCAAAACAAGGTACCTTCCATCGATATAATACAGTCAGTACGGACTCTATTCCCAAAAGGGGATACACTCAGCTGGCTTTTTTCAGAAAACAACACCGATGCGAACTCTGCCACCCACGGATAACAGTCCCAGCACCCACCGGTGTAACCAGTGCGGACTCTGTTCCCAAAAGAAGATAGTCCCAGCACCCACTAATTAACTAATGCGGACTCTATCTTCAAAAGGAAACAGTCCCAGCACCCACTGGCTTCTTTCAGAAAACAACATAGGACTCTATGACTAAAGCCTATCACAAAATGCCAAGCAACAGGCAATAGGAATAGGGAATAGAATTTTTGACGCGTTGGATTCGTCGGAAATTTTCTTCCAACCAATCCAACGCGTCAGAAATTCTATTCCCTGTTTCTGTTGCCTGTTGTCTGGCATTGTGTGATAGGCTTAATGGGTGGCAGTCCCTGCAATCACCGGTGTAACCAATACGGATTCTACTTTGAAAAAGAAACAGTTTCAGCAAATTTTAAACATTTTATTTAATGAAGACTTGTTGTGTGTGTCGTTCTTAACCTATCTCTTAGTAACCTGACTGGGTGTTGTACTGACGTAATAATTTAATAATTTAACAATTGCATCCATGTTAAAGCTGTTGTATGTTATATTTTAGATAAAATATTTGCACGTTTCAGGTTACATTTGTAGTTTCTTACCTTTCCACATTCAAAATAGATGTCTGCTAAACTTATCCAAAAGGTAGAAATGGTAGCAATTACATCTTCGTCCTTGGAATCTCTGTACTTCACAACATGTTCCTTGGCAGTGGTAATCCAATCGTAATCGATTTGTCTCAATGATATACAACGACTCGTGGCTGTAACAAGATTTATATCAACTCATCAATGAAACATTTTCTTCTCTTAATTACGATAAATGCTAAATTATTATAATGGTTAACTTACTATAAATAATTGTACGATCGTTTATTTCTAATGCCAACTTGTATGCCAATGTCCATATTTCAGCCTCGCAGTCTTCATACCGATATAATCGAGCATATTCACCGGCCGTTATCAGCATGCAAAGTATAAGCTTAGGCTCCCAATCCTTGACAATTTTTTTCTATTGACAATAAAGTACGCTCACATGATTACTGGGCTACAAGCTTTCGATAATAGCCCGACACAATAAATACTCTCTAGCAACTTACAAAGTAGCGACTAAACAGTTGCTTCCACTTCTTCAAACAGTTTTGCAGATACAACTTAAGATTGGTGTCCTTTTTTACATTTATCATAGTGTAAGCAGGAACTACAATTGGAGATTTGTTCTCGACTAGATCTCGTAGCTTGGGAGCGCACAGAGCAAACGTTGTACTTTCTATTTCCAACTCGCAAGTTCTTCGCAAAGGTAAAAAGACTTAAATTAGCTTCCAAGCACAGAACAGCTACAGAGTTCGACTTTTTCTGCTTCAAATCGTGTATAGCAT
>NW_011958588.1:0-1605 GCF_000949405.1 Vollenhovia emeryi | reverse complement strand
GTTTTTCTAAACAATCCGTTTTTTTCAGAAATCTTTGCGTTAACATTTAAATTTTAAAACGAATCACTTAGTGAATCTTTCTGCGAATAGTCTCGATAATTTGAAGTAGTAAATTTTTTTAAAGAATTTATTATATTAATCAGAATCGAGGAGAAAGGGCTCTGAGCCGTGACGAGATGTACGTGTCAAATTATAAAATAATTTATTGTTAAACTAGCATAAACATTAAGAATTAAACGTTACGGTCGTATTTTAGACCATCTTCAGTAAAATACAATAGTTTTATAAAGTGTCGTGACGGTTAACATATTGCAACGTATATCGTGTACAACATTATAAAAAGACGTAGGATGATATAAAGGTAATGTACCACAATGAGCTGTAAGGAAAAATATACATTGGTTTTATAATTGGTAAAAGAAACAGAATTAGAATTAGAACACTTACTTATTAGTTTTGTTGGAAATGCTGTGACCTAGATCGATTTGGTCAGTATGTTCGTAACAAGGTAACTTTGAAAGAATTATTATCCGATGAATACCTGCCTATTATAAACCTACTCCCTCCTCCTAAATAATTCCCCCCACTCCTCCTCTCCTACTCCCCCCTTCTCCCGTACATCCCACTGCCTTCTCTTACTGTAAGACAATTCCCGTACCATTTGCCAAAGTTACCTTGCTACGAACATACTGACCAAATCGATCCAGGTCACAGCATTTCCAACAAAACTAATAAGTAAGTGTTCTAATTCTAATTCTGTTTCTTTTACCAATTATAAAACCAATGTATATTTTTCCTTACAGCTCATTGTGATACATTACCTTTATATCATCCTACGTCTTTTTATAAGGGGCTTGTTTTCTGTTCCTACACTGATGAACTAGTGCAATAAATTGGAGTAAGACAAGTATATTTTTTCTCATTCTAGCTTACTGCACTAGTTCACCAGTGCAGGAACAGAAAACAAGCCCAATGTTGTACACGATATGCGTTGCAATATGTTAACCGTCACGACACTTTATAAAACTATTGTATTTTACTGAAGATGGTCTAAAATACGACCGAAACGTTTAATTCTTAATTTTTATGCTAGTTTAACAATAAATTATTTTATAATTTGACACGTACATCTCGTCACGGCTCAGAGCCCTTTCTCCTCGATTCTGATTTATATCATACGAGCCTTTTGTCACATATTTTATATTAATTACCAAATAAAAGAAATTTAAGACTGTAAAGCAATATGAGAAGGTTAACGGCCAAGGACGGGCAATTCAGGATAGTAAAATAATATTAGTAGATAAATATGTAATTTATTCTGTAATAATTTAGAAGAGAACAATGTACGTTTTGACAATCTTGTCAAAAGCTAGCCGACAACGTAATAAAATTATAATATTTAACGAACTGTGTCACAATAAACAATATTAATAAGTCAATTATAAGTCAAACAATAAAATTAAGCAAGGTCAGTGTTAACCTTCTCGTTAACCTTCTCATATTGCTTTACAGTCTTAAATTTCTTTTATTTGGTAATTAATATAATAAATTCTTTAAAAAAATTTACTACTTCAAATTATACCGAGACCATTCGCAGAAAGACTC
>NW_011958587.1:0-1605 GCF_000949405.1 Vollenhovia emeryi | reverse complement strand
TACTCCCCGTCGTCGGCGCGCCGTCGCCTAAGATCCGCGCGCGATAGCGAGAGCAGGACGGCAACACCCGTCCGTCCGCGTATAACGGGAGGGCGGAGAAAAATCAAAGAAAAGGAAAAATCGTCGCACTATTTATAAAAGATGTTCGAAGTGTCCACCGCCACATTCAATACACAATCGTGCACGCCGCATTAAGCTTGCCGTTGCATTTGTAATCATTTGTGGCGTTACAGCTGCGAAGGCTTCAGTGATTTTATTTTCTAATTCTTCTCTATTTTCAATTCCTTCTTTGTAAATATACTCTTTAACATGCCCCCACAAAAAGAAATCTAATGGTGTTAGATCAGGCGATCGAGCAGGCCAACTTATGGGACCATTACGTCCAATCCACCTTTCAGGGAACTTATCATTCAATGTGTGCCGCACACGTACAGAGTAATGAGGTGGGGCTCCATCATGTTGATACACCATTCGTTGTCGTATATTTAAAGGTATATTTTCTAAGAGCTCTGGTAATACATTCTTTAAAAATTCGTTGTATGTGTGCACCGTTTACTACTGCCGGCATTTCGAAAGGTCCAATCTACAAATTAATATTAAAATTATCATATCTACAGGCAATCATTTATGAAAGAGTACTTTACATATGTATAATAATTTTAATACTTACTATTGAATTATGAATTAAACCTGCCCATAAATTTATACTGAACCGGTGTTGGTAACTTTTAATGGTATATCCGTGAGGGTTTGCATTACTCCAAATATGTGCGTTATGTATATTGAACGAACCTTCGCGAGTAAAGGTACATTCGTCTGTAAATAATATTCTTTGCAAATATCCGGGTTGTTCTTCTTCCTTTTCCAATAACCACGTACAAAAATTAACTCTACGTGGGTAATCCTGAGGTAATAAATTTTGCACTTTCGTAAAATGATAGGCGTGTAATCTGTTTTCCTTTAAGATGCGTTGTACTGTCATGTTAGCTATCTCTAATCTTCGACTTATGGTGCGTATACTTGTACGAGGATCTTCCTCTATCGCCAATAAAACCGCATCTTCGATTTCATTGCGAACATATCGTTCGCGACTGCCGATTTCTTTTCTTATAGGCATTACTGATCCTGTATTTCGCACTCGGTTTACTACGTACATTAACCTAGAACTCCCACCACTAAAAATCGAAGTCGGACTTATGGAAAAATTTAGTGCTAATATAGTGCTAATTTATTGCCCTAGTCCGGAATTTATTGCTCCAACCCTTTCGCAAGAAATTAATGTTGAAAGTGGGGGTGCTGACTTAACATTAAGCTAGCACCCCCACTGCTAAAAACACACAATATCGAATTCAAATATACGGCAAAATTTAGTGCTAATTTAGTGCTAATTTATTGCCCCAGTCCGGAATTTATTGCTCCAACACATTCACCAGAAATCCATGTTGAAAGTGGGGGTGCTGGCTTAACGCAAGAGTAAAGTACCTTAAAAAAAGTAGTTGCTCCGACCATTGTGGTCCTAAAAAGTTTCTTATATTTATTGCTTTAAGAATATGCAGTGTCGAATTTGTTGCTCAATGTTTAACTGTAAAAACACGCGTTTTCAGA
>NW_011958586.1:0-1605 GCF_000949405.1 Vollenhovia emeryi | reverse complement strand
TGTTACGTCGTGTTCTCCGCTGGGCGTCCACTATCTCAAGTCCCTTTTTATCGGGACTGACTATGCGGAAGGACGCCGCACAGAGAACACTGTTCTTCTCTCGCCGCGCTCGAACAGATGCGCGTCGAGAGTCGGGCGTATCTATTAAAGGGCTCGAAGTGGGTCAGTGAGCCAAAGCTCGCTATGACGCCCTTCGAGCTCCTACACGCCCGTGGGTCCTCTTTTGGGTCAGAGAATTTAATCTCTTTACCCGGGGACGGACCCGGTGCAATCTTAAAATTAGCGGGAAGGAATGGGAGGTTCTTTTTAATTGATTGGTAGTTCTTTTTATAATATTTAAACTTTATTTATATATATATGTACAAAAATATATATATATGTTATATATGTATACTGATAATATGTCTTGGTACAGAATCAAATTAAGATTACATGGTCTCTATTATAAATTCCACACTGGATGTGGAGCCGGTGGGCGAGGGTGGAGAGATATCGGGGAAGGGATTGTTAATTGGAGAAAGGGGAAGGAGTTCTCCGAGGAATTCCACGGGAGAGGTATTGGCGCTAGGAGGCCGGGAAGGGAGAATTTCTTGTAAAAATTCCACGCTGGACGTGGAGAAGGTAGGGGAATGGGAGACTTGACGGAGGAATTCCACGTCAGGCGTGGAATCCTCACGTACGAGATCTCCGGGGAACTCAAACTCTTCTAGGAATTCCAGGGACCGAAGTTCACCTAAGAACTCTACGCTTGACGTGGAGCTCGTTGGTGATGGAAGGGGAGAGTTCGCGGGGAAAGGGGCCGGATCGAGGCTCCGGGGAGTATGAGGGAGATAGAGAGTCGATCGTGGTAGGGGGAGAGGGGGGAAGGTGGTAAGGTGTAGGGAGTGGGAAGTCTAAAACAAAATCCTGGTCGAATAGCGCGGGGTCGATGGCAACTTCTTCCGGGAGGTTGAATAAGTCCACTGTAAGGTGGAGTTTTAAAGTGTTAATCGCGGATTTTACAAATTTTTTATAGGGGTCTCTTATAAGCTAAGTACTAGGCCTCGATTTGTTTATTGGTGGAGGAAAGAGGACTTACTCGTAGTTGATAATTTGATGGACTTTCGTGAAGATAGCGTTGGTCGAGGAGTAGTGCTGCTTGGCGGCCACTCGTGGAAGACTTCGGGATGGACGAGGAGGTTGTCGTCTTCCTCTGATTGTCAGAAGGCCCGTGGGAGGCCTCGGCTGTTGGCGATGGACGAGGACTTGGTCTTCTCTATGACGGTGGCCCCAGGACGGTTGTATAGACTCGCACGACTTATGTCACCGGTTATGGTTTTACTAGCGAAGTTAAGTGCTCTTTCCTCCGCGGAATCAGGGTATATATACTCTATTTTTCGTTGGGAGAGGGTTGAATACGCTGATTTGGCTGGCGCTTATTGGTGGATCGGAGCAACAATTTTCTAACTTATTTTCTAGTGGGGATTCGGTGGCGCCCGATTGTCGCCTGTTTTTTTGTGACAAAGGGTACCAGTCCTCATATTGGTTACTAATAAACTAAGTTTAATTATCTCTTCTAGAGCGCGGCTGTAGTTCGTAATGCGGTGACGTTAATGGAATTTATCC
>NW_011958585.1:0-1604 GCF_000949405.1 Vollenhovia emeryi | reverse complement strand
GGGCTAGAAGAAGATAGTTACCCAAATAAATTGGTGTTGTCCTTTTCCCTCAGGAGGACATCCCCCACTACCTCATAAGCAGTCTATCTTTTATATGTCTATGGATACAAGCAGCAGGTAGCAGCACTTGCAGCAGTCACTCTCTCTCTCTCTCTAGCGACAGAGAGAAACCTGAGAGCGGCCATCACCATAGACTTCTATAGACGGACCCTTTGTACGAGGGGTAACTGATAATCGCGGTAAGGGGATCACTCGTCTGACTTCGACTCTTTCCGGTGAGATTCGGTAATATTCGGTTCACATTTCCAATACGTGTGCACACGTCCCCTCCAATCATCCCCTCCAACTTGGAGTGGGGATGATCCGTTCGGCCACGCGCGCGCGCACGCTCGCACACAAGCAACGCGCCGTATATACGTGTGCACACGTATTGGAAATGTAAACCGAATATTACCGAATCTCACCGGAAAGAGTCGATGTCAGATGAGTACCTCCCGCGCCCCGAATATCAGACCCCTCTTGTCCAGAGTCGTAGCTAATGCTCCGTCTATAGAAGTCTATGGCCATCCCAGCCTCCATGGAGAATGTATAAGGAGACCGAACTGCCCGTAATCAGAATGGGCCGATGTTTGTGCCCGCCAGACGTTCTGAAAAGCAATACTGAGAGCGCTGTCATCAACTAACTCCATTCGCATTCGTACGTGACACATGGTTGTCATATGCATGAAGCTTTCGTGGTTATATTAATGATAGAGTACGAGAGGTTATATCAATTTCGAGACTATATACGCTATATACGATATTCGTAAAACCGCGAATAATTTCAAGTTTCTTGCTCTTCGAACTACGATTACTGAAATATAAAAAATTGTTACTCGTACTTACCAGAATAAAAATTAATTCCTTGAAACTGCGTATTTCACAACCCTTATGAAAAAATACACTTAACTTTGGTGGTTAACACCCAAAGTTGAGTGTTAACACTCAAATTTAGGCGTAAGTTTAGTGTTTACCATCAAAGTTGAGTGTTAACACTTAAATTTGGGTGTAGATTGAGTGTTGACCATTAAGGTTTGGGTAAGTTGTGAGTGTAACCTGGTGTAACCCTCAATGATGAGTGTAGGTTGGGAGATTACCCTCAGTGATGAGTGTAAGTTGGGGATTAATCCTCAATGATTAGTGTAGGTTGGAGAATGACCCTCATCGTTGAATGTTGGTTTGGTGTTAATATAGTGTTGACCGTCTCAATGTTCAGTGTCGTTTATGATTCTTTTATCGTTGGGTGTCGTTCAGGTGTTATTGTGTTTATCTTCGTTAAGTGTCAAGTGACGGCTCTCATTATTAATTGAATATTGATTAATAGCTGTATATAATTGTACAATATGTATAGTCGGCTGATGAAATAATTGTAATATAATACAAAATGAAATAACAATAAAACAAATAAAAGAATAACAAGTAATTACTTCGTTCAATAATATTAAAAAAATATTTATTATTTTTTAACATGCTTGTAATTAAAATTGAAATTTAAATATTATTATTAATTTGTAAACACTAAATGTTATTATTAATTATAATTAATTAACTATATTTCGGAAAAA
>NW_011958584.1:0-1604 GCF_000949405.1 Vollenhovia emeryi | reverse complement strand
TCGTTTCCCTCTCGTGTAGAGACAGGTCAAGTCCCTCGTCCCTGGTTTCGGACTCGGTCCTGTCCCTGGCTATCTCTTGTTGCCTCTTCATGGAGGCCAGCTGATTCTCGAGGGCTTGGACCCGTTGCCTCAACCTCCACGTTTCCTCGTCTGGCTTCGCGGCCTTGGTGGTAAAGGCCGTTACCGCAGCACGGAGGGCGTTTACCGAGACCTTGAGTTCTTTGACGAAGGTCCCCTTAAGGTTCTTGGACCTTCTCGCGACCTTCTCGACGACATTAATATTATCTATCATATTCGCCGCTAGAATCTCAGGGTCCAGGGTTATGAAGTGATCCCTCAGTTCTCTCTCCGGAGTCATTTCCCGCATATCGGGCCGCGGGAGAACTCTCGGATCAAGAATCTCCTTCAAGATTTTCCTTTCCGCCTTTAATCGGCGGATCTCCCTCTGGTGCTCCCTTTTTTTACGGCCATCAGGTGTTCTCCTGTTGTGGGAGGCCTTCCCCGCTTCCTCAGCTTGGCCGGGACGAAGTCGTCGGTGTCCGAGTCCGTATCTTCCTCCAGCACCTCTGTATCGCTACCGTCAATGGCTAATTGGTCAGCTGGGTCCGATCGGTCCGCGGTGGCCTTTCCCTCCGCTGCTTCTTTAGAGGAGGCCGGTCCCGGCCTGCCCCTCGCTCTCTTTAATGGGGTCTTCCCACCCTGCTTTTGCGTGCGGGCGGCAGATGTGCTGGCCGCCTGTACCCGGGACCCTCTCAGGGGACTAACGCCCTGCTGAGAATCTCCAATCTCCTCGCGCCTTAACAGAATCACCGGTTGTTTGTTTGAGGTTGGAAACATTATGGCAGGTAGTATCATCTTCGGGTTCGGCCATCATGGCACCCCCACCGCGGTGGGGGCTCTTCCCCCGGAAAGTGAAGCCCTAGTTAAGGGACGGGCAGCGGAGAAGCCGTTTTCGGGGAGCCACCCCTAGCCCGTCCAGTGTCTCTACTAAAAAAGGTTTCTTGGAGACGGCCAAGTCCACTCTGATGATAAAGTTTTAGACTCACCCCAGGTGCGAGGCGCGCACCGATCCGATCGGCCGCTTACCTCGCCCCCGGGCTAGAGTGCGCGAAGGGACTCTCCCCCCCCTCACAAGGGGTACGAGGGGTCGAAGGCTACTCGGCCCCTCCATACACACGCCCGGCATACCGGCTTCAACTCCCTGATTGGCTCCAGACGGACGAACGGGAGCGGTTTTCCCACATTGAACATGCCGCTTCCTGCGAACTTTGCCAGAGACTCTGGGCTTACGTTCTCGCGTAGTCCACGGCAGAGGTCAGGTACAGACGTCACCGCACGTCCCCGGTCGGGGGGTTTACTACTCCCCCCTTGGTTAGTCTCAGGGAAATATTCACCGGCAGCCGACCGTGTCCCAAATACACACACACGCACACGACCGATCCTCCGCCTTCCACGACCAGCCCCGTGCGCCAGGCCGCACGCCCCAGCAGCGGGACGTCGGCCCCAGACGCAGGGACTGACCGCTTCGTCACGGAGGATCGGGTGTTGGCCGGCAGGCTTGCCGACCAACTCCTCGGACCACCGGGCCCCGCCTGGGAATAAGT
>NW_011958583.1:0-1604 GCF_000949405.1 Vollenhovia emeryi | reverse complement strand
CAAATATGTATAAAATTAACGTCTACATTAAATCGATTGTATATCCTGGAAGAGTGTAACATTTATTGGATACATTTGCTGTGTTTAGCAGAAAAAGCTGTTTTATAATTATAAAATTTATGAATCTGATTGGTGTATGTTCTTAATTGCTGAATCTTAGAGCATCAGATTCAGGATTGTTACAACAATTGCAAGACAGCTTTTTCTGCTAAACGCAGCCATTGCACCCAAAGACGTCCTATAAATGTCGTTAGAATGACGCGTCAACATCTTTGGACGGTACAATGTACGTACTGACGATGTCTACTGGACGTCTTTGGGCGATAGACTGTATGTACGAACGATGTCTACTAGACGTCTTTGGGCGGTACATTGTACGTACAAAAGATGTCTACTGGACGTCTTCCTCACATCATACGGATGTCCGTGCATGACGAACGGGACGTCCTTTAGACGTTTTAAAGATGTCGAATTGTTACGTGGGATGGGACTGGTAGAGAAATTTTTTACGGAACGGAACAGACATGCACGGTCGAGTTGAAAGAGAAAATGTAAAAGAAACGTAAACGATATTTTGTAATATTGAACAGTTTTAACTTTAACGTAGAATTTTGCGCACGTGCTCTCTGAACCCGAGTTTGTTATTTTAACTACTTACGTATTTTTAGCGAAGTCGTATTGTCTGGAAAATACGCAATCTTTTCATCTATCTGGACATCCTCCCACATACCCACCCTAGCGGAAAAAATTTCTATAAATAACTACAAAATATTGACTCGAAATAGAAATTTGTAGAAATTTTTATATCTTCGTTAAAACATTTATTTTTTTGTAAAAATATCTACAAAATAGTACCACAAATTACAATGTTCTCAAATCAAGAAATTATTGTGAGTAATATTTCATGAAAATGTACAATTTTGTAAAAATTAGTACAAAATTTTACTGGTTTTAAAAATTTGTGAAATAACAAAATCTTAAAGAATTAAAACATCTGCTTACTTGTAGAATATTACAAAAATTAACAAAAATGTTCCAATTCTAGCATTTTCATGTTGATTTTCATAACACTTTTTAAATTTACGTAGAATTTCATAGATTCTGGCAGTTATATTTAATTTTCTTGTAGAATTTTGTAGAATTATTTCCGGCAGGGCATACAGCACAAATTGTTACAGAAAGGTTTCAGAAAGGTTTCAAAATTATTTCAATATTTCACATTTCATGCTCAACATTTCTGACAAAATTCTGCAATATGTCATATGAAATGATGCAACAGAAATGTTTCAGAAATCTATCATATGCAATAAATTTGAAAAAGTAATGCGAATATTACAGAAAGATTTTTCTTGCTTTTTTAGTCACATATATGGAACGTTGAAATGCTTGCCGCGTGGCAAAAGACGATACGGTAGCCAATCAACTTACAACTTTTGTAAAAGTATAATAAAGCAATGATTGACTACTGCGTCATCTTTTAAAATTTCAAAATATTGAAATAATTTTGAAATCTTTCTGGAAGCTTTCTGTAACAATTTGTGCTGTATGGGTACAAGCAGTCGCTAATTAATGTAAAGCTAACAGAGTTGATAAAAAACCTGCAA
>NW_011958582.1:0-1603 GCF_000949405.1 Vollenhovia emeryi | reverse complement strand
GATAATTTTTCCACCAAAAGGTAAGTCGTTATTCATAATATCACGCAACGTTCGATCCATAATCTCTAAAGCATATCGTGGTGCCATTGGCGCTTCATCCCAAATAAAAATATCTGTTTCTTTCAAATATTGAGCTTCTTTTGATTGGATTTTAATGTTGGATGATGAATCAGCAAATAATGGAACTGGTAATCCAAAAGTCTTATGAACCGTTTTTCCCGCAGGTAATAACGTCGCTGCAATACCCGTAAAAGCCATCGTACATACATGTTTATTTCGAATTTTGGCTAAGTAATAAATAGTTGTGTATATAAACGTTTTACCGAATCCACCTGGGCCATCAATATAAAAACAATCGTTATTATGGTTACCATGGTTATTATCTACTCTGTTTAATATTAAATCAGTTATTTCTTTTTGATTTTTATTTAATTGATTATATTGTCTGGCACCAATTTCCATAACTTGTTCAAGTGTCATAAAATCATCATCTTCGTCATTTTCTTGCAATTGTTCCATTTGTAGAAAATCAGTAAGACTTTTGCCTTCAGCACGTAGCATAGTCGTCCAGAAGTAATGGCTCTGCCAATTCCTGGGCATCCCCCAAGTTACAGCACCGCGTAGATCACCGTGTGGTTTTAGTGCGGTAAGCCCAGCGGCCGCAACGCTAAGCGGTCGCAGCCGATCGTCATTAGGCGGGCAGTCCCACATAACCCGGGCCATTTGTAAACTCCCTTCCCAGAGGGGGGCCCGGGTATCCATAAAGGATTTCCACACGTAAAAAAAAACACGTAGCATAGTATTGATTTGCGCATATGCTTTCTTTTGTCCTTGTAACATTCCAAAGTGTCGAATATAATCTTCCGACATTGTTACTTTAAAATTTTCCCAGAGTTCTTCGGGATACAATGGTTGACAATGTAATAATATACGTACAAATAATCTACGAAGTTGTCTTGGCATCATCCAGCCAAGAGCTTCGTTCATAGCTCGTCTCCATTCATCATCATCTTCAATCAAACCTAAAGCTAGACATGCTGCTGAAAATGATTGACACACTTCTCCATTTACAGTTCTTAAATTATCAAAACTCGTAGCTCCTTTTACAGTGAGTAATAATAGTCGTAAATGATATAATTCAGCTTGTGTTGGACTAACGGAATACATTCGTCCTATACAATTAAAATGACTTTTGCGTTTGCTCCAACGCGATATATTTCTATCATTAATTTTTTCTTTTTTAAATGTATAATAGCATGGTATTTCTATATGCAAATATTATTTTGCTTCTTCATCACGAGAATTCAATGCAAAATAATCTATTAACATAGATGACTATCAACATATGACTTGATCTAAAGCAGAAGTTATAGTATCTTCATCAGATCCATTTTCAATTATAATATTTTGTTCATTAGGAAGATGAACGGGTAAGCGTACTATGGTATGGCTTTTATCTTGTAATTTTTTCTCAAGAATTCGCCAGCTTGCTTCTACAGGTCCAACATAACGAGCTTCTATAAAATTGCGTATTTCATCATGATCTATAATTATATTTTCTGTTATTGGTTCAATTGTAATAGCAGCAGCATCATGTCCTTTG
>NW_011958581.1:0-1605 GCF_000949405.1 Vollenhovia emeryi | reverse complement strand
TTACGCGCCTACTGAAAGTCGCGCTGCAGCGTCGTCACGAATGACACTCTATCGACTTAAAAACTACAAGGCGTCGTCAGAATAAATATGAGAGCATAGGATATCGCGTTTAAACTCGGAATTTTTACGTTTCGGAACTTAGAATTCTTACGCGCCTTGTTAAAGTCGCGCTGCAGTGTCGTCACGAATGACACTCTATCGACTTAAAAACTACAAGGCGTCGTCAGAATAAATTCGAGGGCATAGGATATCGCGTTTAAACTCGGAATTTTTACGTTTCGGAACTTAGAATTCTTACGCGCCAACTTAAAGTCGCGCTGCAGCGTCGTCACGAATGACACTGTCGAATTAATACTTACGAGACATCATTAGATTTAATGCCGGGGCATAGGATATCGCGTTAGAAATCAAAAATTGTTAA
The DNA here is from genome assembly GCF_000949405.1 of Vollenhovia emeryi. Taxonomy (NCBI): domain Eukaryota; kingdom Metazoa; phylum Arthropoda; class Insecta; order Hymenoptera; family Formicidae; genus Vollenhovia; species Vollenhovia emeryi. The sequence goes on along the minus strand of NW_011958581.1, from coordinate 1,184 downwards.
TTTTCGAAAATTGCGATTTTTTTGCGCCAACCTTAAAGTGGATGGATCGTCGCCTGTACTCTAGCGAATCAAGAATTTCGAGACATCGTTCGATTTCATGCCTGGGAATAGGCATCGTGTCCGAACTGCAAAATTTTAATTTTTCTGCACCTGTCAATGTCTCGCGCGGAATCTTAAAATGTGCTGAATCTTCGTCAAAAAGCGATTGTGGAAGCACTGAAATCTTAGCTTTCCTACGAGACCAACATCATCTTGCTATGATATTTCTGTGCGAAGATATTGATGATTATATTGAATCGTGATCTCGTTCTCGGTATAGAATCAATTTTATTTCCAGAATTCATTAACGATATCGCACAAACTAAGGATCCGTGATAAACGATTCTTATCTGGTTAGAAGCGCTGAAATCTTAGCTTTTCAACAACACCAGGTACATCTTGCTACGATTATTCTGTGCGAAGAAATTGACGATTATATCGAGTCCTGATCTCGATCTCGGAACAAAATTAATTTTATTTCCAGAATCAACGATATTTCAGAAACTAATGATCCGAGATAAACGATTCTTATCTCGATAGAAGCGCTGAAATCTTAGCTTTCCAACGAGACCAGGTTTATCTCGCTATGATTTTTCTGTGCGAAGAAATTGACGATTATATCGACTCGCGATCATAATCCCGAGACAAGCAGCAGACTCGTATATGCGGCGTCTCGCGCGGCGTCTGGCGCGGCGGTGTTTACTATCGAACACCTGTGCCTTGTATGTTTTGAAGTCAGTTTTTTGTTGCTCGCGTACTACTCGCGTAAAAACTCGCGCTACATTCTCAGAAGATTGGTGCGCGCGCGCCCCATTTTTACAAGGCTATATCTTGGCGAAAAATCGACGTAGCGAGATGAACAAAAAACCAATCTTCTTCGTTTCGCATCCCGCAGATGTCTACGTTGAATATGTATGCCCTTATCATAAAATGTGTGTCAGGGCATAGGATATCGCGTTTAAACTACGAAATTTTTTATTTTTGGGACTTGCAATTTTTTGCACCAACATTAAAGTTGCTGCATCGTCGAAGATAATGAGACTTTAGCGAATCAAAACTTGCGAGACTTCGTTAGATTGCGTGCCTGGGAATAGGCAATCGTGTCCGAACTGCAATATTTTTAATTTTCGGGACTTGCGATTTTT
>NW_011958580.1:0-1602 GCF_000949405.1 Vollenhovia emeryi | reverse complement strand
ACACTGAACTGTGCGAAACTGAACTGTGCGACACTGAACTGTGCGACACTGAACTGTGCGACACTGAACTGTGCGACACTGAACTGTGCGACACTGAACTGTGCGTAAAAGAACTGTCCAATTGAACAAACGCTGATTTAGAAAGATTTATATATGGGGCATTCTTTGTCAAGTGGGCCACCCCCCTCCCCAAAATTGGTTTTACTTTAAAAATTCGTATAAGGGCTTAAAATTTAGCTTAACATGTCTACTTGTATTTGCTGTTCGGGGTGACGCATTAAAGCATATGCGCGTTAGAATGCGATTATTAACATTATGTTCAGTTCGGATTCTTTTCTGGATTTTGCTGATATGGGCTTCGCGTAATGGTCTAGAACACTCTTGCGGACGGGCGAGTGTTTGTATCGACAACCAACTCAGCGTGACCCTACACAAAGGCCCATGTCAGCAAAATATAATTTTGTGTTTTTCTGTATATACGTTGCCGTTCGTGATCCGCCGTTCCGTCCGCCGATCTCCAATGAGCCACGCGAACGCGCGCTCCGCGCATGTCCAATGCGCGAGGTGTCTTCCCGGGCCCTGTGACTACCAATCACGCCAGGAGCCCGGGGGTCACCTCAAAATGTTCGAATTGGCGATAAATCATTGGTGATCGTCGGAGGAACAAAGGATCCTGCTTCATCATAAAAGCAGCAACCGACGGAACCGCGAAGCCTTTTCTCCTCTGTTTTTCGTTGCGACAACACGTCCATTTTTCTCGTGCGAATTACGAGCCGATTTCTCGTTTTCGGTGAACTAAAGGCAACAGTCTCGCGAAATTCTTATCTGTAATTTATTGTGGTTGTAAAGTAGTGCCAAATATACATTGTCACAAAAATTCGTGGATCTCGTCCCTAAAATACTTCTCGTCCAGCGAATACCCTCGAGGCTTCCCGAACAATTTGGTCCTTCGAGCCGGATACCCGCTGGCAATCGCGTGTTCGGGAGTGTTCAGGTGCCGTCCTGCGTACCGTTACAAGTTCCTGGAACAACGAAGCATCATGAGCATGGATCTAGCCGCCCTGCTGAGCGGGCAACACGACATTTATGGCCGCATCACCCGGTCAGTGGACAATCTCAAGAAGATGGGCGCAGCGAACATAACGCTCTGCGCCGTCGAAACACGCCGCGCAATCCTCGATCAGCTGTGGGTGAAGTTCGAGGCTCACCACGAGGCCATCCGTAACGCCTACAAGGAACAGTTCAACGAGAGTGAGTACGTTAAAACCAAGCTCTTCGACACTGCTGAAGATGCATACGTACAGCAGCGAAGTGTGCTCACCGATTACGCGAACGCGATCGCAGCCGCACAGCTGCCGACGAATACGGCTAGTCAAAGCGCGGAACAATCGCACAAAACCTCCCTGCCTCGTATAAAGTTGCAACCGTTCTCAGGCGCGTATGAGGAGTGGCCGTCATTCCGCGATCTCTTCCTGTCCGTCATCGGCAATAATTCGGCCATCTCAGATATCGAGCGCTTCCACTATCTCCGATCGTGTCTGCAGGGCCAAGCTGAAAGGTTGATCAAATCATTAGCCGTGACGGCCCGGGAAAAAATGGAGG
>NW_011958579.1:0-1602 GCF_000949405.1 Vollenhovia emeryi | reverse complement strand
CGAAAAAAAGTTGTCACGCAGCGAGCGGGGAGTGTTTACTGCTCGCCGCTCGCTGCGTGACAACTTTTTTTCGGCGCGTCGTTCCACCTCTCGCTATTAGATGATGCCCCACCGTTGCCTGCCGAGTCCGGCCTGCCGCCGTCTACGCTTTCATTCGCTCAGACATTAAAATTTATTTCTCGATAACTATTGCGAATTTTGCAAAATGGTATAGGACTTTTCTATTCAGTTTGCCCCGGTTTATCCACCATCTACGGGACATACGGGTATTAGGACACACCCTGTATATGTAGAGAATGATTTTACAAAACACTTTCAATGTGCACGAACGAGTATTGGCTTCTGCACACAACTAACGTAGACCGGGACAGTGCCGTGAAATCGTCCGATTTTTCTACTCTTACCACTGGGACATGTGGTAACACGAATCTCCTTTTGCCCTCGGCTACATCGATATGCTCTATGCATGTAGTAGTGGATCGTACGTCCCAGTGGTAGAGGTAGAAACGTAGTACGATCTCACGGATAATGCCACTCGGGAACACTGCCATATCGCGACAGTGGTGATATGTATGTACAACAACCGCGTATACGCTCGACCCGCTCGACGTTTGGCCCGAGCTTGGGTGCGTGCGGGCGCGGAGTACAGGGAACCATCCCCACCACCGCTGTCGCGATATGGCAGCGTTCCCGAGTGGCATCAGGGTGCCATTACATGGAGCGCGGAAACGCGGAAACGCGGAAGAGAATAGTAACTAGATTCCCGCGTTCCGTTCCGTCTGTTTTGATTGCCTTCTATTACATGGAGCAGATTTTGAGCGGAAAAGCGGAACGGAAAATTATAAAATATTAATTTTGAACGATATGTATTGATTAAAATTCTTATTTTCAATAGATAAGCTAAAAAGATAAGCATATTAATCAAAATTACAATTAATTAAGTGAAAACAATGTTGTTCGGGATCTTTCGATCGGATTATAATTGTAACATCCGTATAGCGAAATGTACAGCATGGGCTTCCAGAGAAGGAGCCTTTGACCGCTAAAAGTAAATCTCACTGTTATTCTCTTTGTCTCGAGGACACCGAGAAAGCCCATGCTGTACATCTCATAAACAAATTCTCAACGATCGCTCGCGTTTTCACAACGACAGCGAGCACGTGTCGCTTGACGACACCGGCGAGCTGACTCGCGCGACCGCCAATCCCATGCGCCGTGGAGCGAGCGCGCCTGTCAGGCGCGCTCTAACGCACGCGGGGCCCCCCGCATCGCCAATCAATTTTGGCGATCGAGGGTCACCTCAAAAATCAAACCGGGCTACGAATCGATTGGTTGCTAGCGCGCGTGGGGCAGTTTTTCCCTTCTGATAAAAGGGAACGGGCGCGCCTTTTTCGAGAAGACCGATTTCCGCTCTCAGACTGCCCACGTCGTCGCTGGTTCGCCAATCGAGTCTTACCCAGTTCGCAGCTTTCGCCTTGTGCTTCGCCGAGTATTATCTAGAAAAAGACCGCGCAATTTACTTTGGACTGACTCTTTGAATTTTTTTGAAATATATTTTTTGTGTCAAATCGTGAGTACAAACGTGACGTCTTTATTTCTTTT
>NW_011958578.1:0-1602 GCF_000949405.1 Vollenhovia emeryi | reverse complement strand
AGATCCTGCTGCAACGTATTTTTTCTATGATAGGAACCAAAGTTTCAGTCCGTCGATTTGGTACAGGTAATATAAAAACTTTTTTCGTTCCTCGTTCTATACCGCCAAAAACCCACTGTCCTCGAAGTATCCGTCCTTTGTTATAGGGGCGGGGGCAGGGGGAGAAGGGGGGAGGGGGAGGCGAGGGTTCGGAAACATTTTGTATCGGGTTTGCGTATTTCTGTAAAGCACAATATTCTTGTGTGCGTATGGACTTACAAATGATAGAAAATTATCTGCTTCACAGAACAGTTAACCCGGGTTAAATATATATAAATATGCCGACCCATCTAGAGTCACAGTTTGCCTTAAATTTCATGTTATAAACACATAAAGACACAACAAGGGTTACTTGGTGGGGTGGGAGAGGGGAAGGGGGTGGGGCGGGGGCGGGGGGTGGGGCGCGCGCAGCGCGCCGTGCTAAACGCACTTGCAACTTAAATATTAAAAACCATCGTTAAACATTTTTTGTTAATAACTTTTTAACGAGCAACGAGCGACGGCTAAAACCTTCTGAGGGTCACTCAGGAGGGTGACCTTGACCTTGACCTTGACCTTGAAGGTCAAGGTCGTAGGAGCTGAGTCCCCTATTCGGCACTTTTACCGTTATTTCTTGTATTGGAACATTTATTGGAACATTCCCGCGTTCTTTTTACAATTCATGGATGTTATTTCCTTTGTAGTAGTTAGTCGGCAGCACAGTCTACTCTACGCGGTGTGATACCGGCATTAGTTTTGCCCCCTCCTCCCTCTCTCTCTCTCTCTCTCTCTCTCTCTCTCTCTCTCTCTCTCTCTCTCTCCCTCTTTCTCTTTCTCTTCCTCTCCCTCTCCCTCTTCCTCTTCCTTTTCCTGGAGACTCAACCAGGAGACTCGACACCTGCTTAAATCAGTGGTAGGGGTAGGCTAAAATATGGTTGCATTTCATGGTTGCTGTTCACACAGTATGGTCAAACGGCCAATTCATGAACTACGCGTGCTAGACTTCAAAGCGTCGTACAACATACTTTTGTTCAGACCCAAATTGGAACATTTACTCCCACAATTCATAATACAACATACCTTAGACATGATTTCACTTCTTTGACGTAACGGTTCACAACAAACAATATAAACAAAACTTTGACACATGGCTAGTTTATAAATTGTCCGATCAACCATAGTGCGAACAGCGCCCATGAAATGCGACCATATTTTGACCTATCCTCACCACTGAAGTTGAATCTCCTGGTCGCTAGTCTTCACCCACATAGCACTGACGTAACAAGGATATCCTTATGAAGTTACAGATATCTCAGAGATATCTGAGAGATATCTTTATACAAATGTCTCAGAGATATCGTAGCAAATATCTCAAAGATATTTGAGAGACATTTTTATGTAATATCATACACAGATCTCTCAAAGATATCTGAGAGACATCTATATGTAATATCATATATAGATGTCTCTCGGACATTTATCCTGAACATGTATTTTCAGAATAGTATAGTACAGTACTAGTACCACTCACTGCCGCGACGTGGCGACAGCGCGTTAGTCTTTCTCGTAAGGAAAAATCATCTC
>NW_011958577.1:0-1602 GCF_000949405.1 Vollenhovia emeryi | reverse complement strand
GCCGGCCTACCGCCCAATTCGAGCGCGTGGCGAGATGTGCGCATAGTAATATCGATCGCCGGGCGGTCACATCTTGCCACGCGCTCGAATTGGGCGGTAGGCCGGCCTAAGACAACGATTTTTAGTAATTAATTACTCGTTAACTATTACAAAAATTGCAAAATGGTACAGGACTTTTCCGTTCATCTCGATCCGTTCTACCTTCTCAAAAATTTTGTCGGATATGGAAAGACTCACCCTGTATATATTATCATAGCTAATAAGTTAACGATATTATCTTTTAGGGGTACGTTTGCAGCCGTCCACTCTCGGATTCGCCTTCCGAGTTACCATTAATGAAAGAGGATGACGATGTCGGATTATGCGAATCAATATCTGACGTTGATACAATCGATGAATCTGATAATGGTGCGTTTTCGTTGCTTTAAATAACAACAAATACATTGTATGATTTATGGTTCTTACAGATAAATCAATTGTTTATAAAAATTTGGAGGGCTCTGATAATTCTGAAACAATTAAGAGAGAATCGTCCGTCTCGAAGAGTGGCTCGAGTTATACAGTGGCGAATGGTTCGTTTGCCAACGTCGGTGCTGAAGATAACGGCGACAGCACGGTAACTATTGCTTCGGCCAATGTAGGCTTTCCTAGAAGTGAAACTATAGCTGCTATTGGACATCGACCTTATACAGGCGATTTGCCACCCGTTCGAGTTTCGAAGCAGAAGTCAATGAGAGGGAATGAAGAAGACGATAATAAGGGGGAATTCTGCAGAAAATGTGGCCACTACTCTAAACGTCAGTAATTAGTCGAAAAGTACTACGTATTCTTCATACGTTGAACAGCGTACGCACTCGAAGCCATTCTTATATTTTCGCAAATCTGTCAATTTAAAGTTATTTTCGCGATTACCGTTAGCGTATTAAGCGAAATAGCAAGTAACTTGCGGCAGCGTTAAATACATTTAAAAAATCAAGAGGATATTAAAAAATTGTAGAATAATACAAATTTATTGCAGAAGAATTCTGTCCTTTTTTGTAAGTAAATGCATATATCTGTGTTGTTTGTTAAGATTAATTAATTAATGTGTTTATTTTTATTTAGAAATATAATATATTCTTTGTTGATTAAAATACCTACATTTACATACAAACTAAATTGTTGGCTTTATATTAATTAAAGTTTATAAAAATAAAGAGGTACTAAAAGACCGGCAGATGATTAATAATCGTATTATTTTTAATATTTATGTAGTTTATGTTGGTAGTTAGAAGAATTGTAGTAATTGTCAAAACAAAGGTGTAGAGTGCAATATTTTGTACGTAATAAACGTATGAAATTAAATAAATGCACAATATGACAAAATGCTTAATGTTGTATATTAATTACCCGTACATATACACATAATAAGATTCATTTCTGCCTTGTCTAAAAGTCTTAAACATATAAAATTGTACGTAATCTATTTTTTAGAACAACTAGAACAACACAAGCGCGCGCTTCGCGCGCGCCATTGTTCTTCCACATTATATACATATATTACATAAACTGTCAAAATAACCCTCTTAAATACAAACTGTCGAAACCGCAAGTCGAAGTGAT
>NW_011958576.1:0-1602 GCF_000949405.1 Vollenhovia emeryi | reverse complement strand
GAGAGACACGAGGGAAAAATCTTGCTCCATGACAACGCTCCGGCTCACAGAACAACTGCGACGAAAGAAGTCCTCGCTGAACTTGACTGGGAAATCTTACCCCACCCGCCATACTCCCCAGACCTTGCCCCATCTGACTACCATGTGTTCGCATCGCTGGGGCATGCTCTGTCTGAGCAGCGCTTCGCCAATTTTGAAGAAGTGCGAAAATGGCTCGAAAACTGGTTCCGGGCCAAACCTGAGGAATTCTTCCGCCGAGGGATACGAAAATTACGTGAAAGATGGGAGGCTTGTGTGGCTAGCGAAGGAACCTATTTCGAATAAAATCAACCTGCTGTGTCTCCTGGGACAAATTATTGTTTTTCCTGAAAATCAGTCCGGTTTCATAGTTGCAGACCTGGTATATAGGATGAAACAGCAACAGGTAAGCGCAGATCTTTCGAAAGGAGTATATAAGGAAGGTATGCAATAAAAAGTAATAAAATAATGTAGAACGCAGAAATTTTTGGAACAAAATTTAAATCTTTATTGTACATGTTATTTTGTAACAAATATAAAACGATACTTCCTATAATATATTATTGTTTTGTTGCATCTTATCGTTCCATCATTATGGACAGAAATACTCGCTACATTGTATCGTGACATCCATAATATGTCTCAATAGAGTCATAAATGTTTGCAAGTCATGTTACTTTACAGCGATTATAACTTTCCAATAATGAGAAAAAGAAGCATGAATTTTGTCAATTTTATGTAGAAGATCGCAATCACAGTTGAAATAATTGCATAAATCGTAGACTAGCAGGTCCTATCACAGAACAAATAAGGCTTTCTAATATGATCATGCTACAAAATTGTAAAATCATGCATTTTCTTGTTATTAATGATGCGTAATAAGATGCAAACTATAATAAAGATTGAAAGAAGTACATCACCTCTTATATTCTATTATTAACTAAACATGTAAAATGTTGCCGTTCGATATTCTACTGCACTTAAAAAGTAAGGTACACATGTACCATACACAGAAAATACTATATCAAAATTTAATTGTAAGTCCTAAATCACTTACAACAATAGACGTCCTGAAATATAAATATACACATATAACAAAAAGAGACGTCAAAAACACAACTGATACTTTCAGTTAAAGGAGATCTACATTATGTAGTTTTCCCTGTGATAAGACCTGTTAGTCAAAGATTTGTGCAATTATTTCAACTGTGATTGCGGTCTTTACGTCATGCTTAGTAACGGCAACATAATAACTAAATAAATAAAACTCCTTAATTAAAGTTTAATTTTTCTTTTACATTTTTTGAAAATTGTTTTAAAATGCGTTCTACGTTTAACACATTATACTTTTGCTAAATATAAGTAAATCGTGTAGCATTGGCTTTTCTCTTTAAGACGAGACAAGCGCACACACACGCGCACGCACGCACGCACGCACGCACGCACGCACGCACGCACGCACGCACGCACGCACGCACGCACGCACGCACGCACGCACGCACGCACGCACGCACGCACGCACGCACGCACGCACGCACGCACGCACGCACGCACGCACGCACGCACGCACGCACGCACGCACGC
>NW_011958575.1:0-1601 GCF_000949405.1 Vollenhovia emeryi | reverse complement strand
AAGAGCCATAACCCAGCGATAAACAATTCGTCGCTCGACGTCGAATCGTCCATTTGATAATTTCGATGTCGATTCAACATCGTTTCGACATTGATTCGTGATCGGAAACACACATACGATAACACGTGTAATGCACGTGAAATCCTTCTCGAACATTCTGTGACGGCCGATGCGCACCGATTCCGCGCATCGACCGGCACTTGATTTCGAGAAGGATCACATGGCGCACGCCCAGTGAGAAATGAAACATCGAATCGATGTCAATTAGATATCGAAATCTCGATATCGATCCTTACATCAATTTCGATAGTCAGGTGGTCACAGTTTCGAGCATTCGTTGAGAAATGAAACCTCGATCGACATCGAATCGATGCCGATTCGATGTCGAAAAACAGTATTTCGACATCGAATTGATGTCGATTCGATGTAGATCATGATATCAAAATCCTTGAAAAATCGATATGTTTCGTATGACGGAGAGCTTTTATAGGGCTTTTTGATGGCATAGAGTTAATTGCAAACGGAGAAAATTCCATTATTCCGACCTCTTCGTAAGAGTTATGTGATATTTTACTTATTTTTATAAGATATAAGTAGAAAGAGAAAATGATTAGTTGAAAAGATGTCTAATCGATATTGATTCGACAGCTTTTCAATTAATCATTTCCTCTTTCTACTTATATCTTACATGAGTAAAATGTCAAATAACTCTTCCGAAGAGATCGGAATAATGGAATTTCTTCCGTTTGCAAACTCTATATTCTATAGAGTTAACACGAAAAAAACTAACGTTAAATTTGACGTCGATTTTACAATCCATTTCTGGCTACGATATATAGTTTTGTGTGCATATAAAGCTGATTCTACATTAGTCGCAATCGCAAAGAGTCGTAATAAATTGACTAATCACAGTTCATTATTTTTCGATCGCATGGAGAATAATAAACTGTGATTGATCAATTTCTTATGACTCTTGCGATTGCGACTAATGTAGAATCAGCCTAATGTGCACACCTGGCATTTTACCTACTGTCTACTGAATTATTATATCATAGCACCATCCCGCTTGATATATCAGTCATTCTCCATTCTGCTACTTGCTACTGCTTCCCAACGTAATACAATGAAATATCATATAAAATCAGTAAATAAACTAACTAAACTTGTCAATTTAAATAAGAAATTAAATTTCAAACTTTTTATTCATATGAAAATACATCCTAAATATATGGAATCTTTAATGCAATTACAAGGTAGATTTATAATATAATATAAAATATGCTTATAATGCAACAAATCATAAAGTAAAGTAGAAAAATAAAAGCTGGCACTAACTAAAAATGTAAAACGTTCAGTAGAAAGTTGAAATTTAATAGCAACAAAGTTCACAAAATTATTGAATTAGCATGAAAAGAACAGACGAAAAAACATTACAAGGAAAAAATTAAATTATGAAGAAATGAGTAGACAACAAGAACAATTGCTGATGGTACAGTAGAATTAAGAAAGAGAGACATAATACTGACTCGAAAATAGTTTTACAAAAATAACTGCATTCTTTGAAGGAGTAATTTTATAGAACATGGAAAAATTTGAGGTTT
>NW_011958574.1:0-1601 GCF_000949405.1 Vollenhovia emeryi | reverse complement strand
CCCCCTCTCCCCATATTAATACTAATATTAATATTAATTTTAAAAAAAATCATAAGTTTCGTTATGAAATTCAATGAAATACTGTGAAATTAGATGAAAGTTAATTAATATTACTAAAAATTAGTGAAAAAAATTTGAAATTTTGTATATTATGAAATTTGCAGAATTTCACTGAAAATAATTTTTTTAACGAAAAATTGCTAAAATGATAATGAAATTGGGTCAATTGCAAGAGATTTTCAACCAAATTTCAGCAAATTTCATTACGTTTTCAGCAAAATTTTTCCATCAGGGATATGTTAGATAGCTTTCAATAATATATGTTTTAGAGATTACGTATTTCAGAGAAATGTTTCGTAATATTTCTGAGAAATAGAAATATTTATAGAAATAGAAAAATAGAAACATTTCAGAGAAATATATCGTAATATTTCTGAAATATTTCAATGAGAAGGATCGTAAATGATTTCGATGAAACATTTCAGAAATATTTCTGAATGATTTCTATCTTACATTTCACTATTAATTTCCAAGTTATATGTTGGATAGCTTTCAAAAACATATGTTTTAGAGATTACGTACGAAATACATATTTCTCTGAAATGTTTTGTAATATTTCTGAAATATTTCAGTGAGAAGGATCATAAATGATTTCGATAAAACGTTTCAGAAATACTTCTGAATGATTTCAATGTTACATTTCAATATTAATTTCCAAGGTATCTTTTGGAAAGCTTTCAATGACATGTGATTTTGATGAAACGTTTCAAAGATATTTCTGAATGATTTCAATTTTACATTTCAATATTAGTTTCCAAGTTATCTTTCGGAAAGCTCTGAAACTTGTTTTGCTGTGTGGGTATACATGATATAACAACGTTTATTTATAGATTATAATTTCTTTCATCAACCCGTCCTCCTTTGTTACACTTCCTTTACTATAACATTTTTTCCATGTTCTATCAATAATATCAATACTAATCAATCGTATGTCAGTTGTTTTAATGTGGATAGCTATATACGAAATGCATATGAATACTACCTATCCCATATAGCACAGATGGTTGCAGTTACATTGCAGAAACGTTGTAATTGCAATTGCAGTGCAATCTTGCAGAGACATTGCAGGGATATAAAATTGCAAACTTTCGATAGCAATATTGCAGCAATGTTTGAAAAATAATAAAAATACTATATTTTCTATTAAAAAAATTTTTCTAATTACGAAAATTTTATAATGTTATTTTCATTGATACCAATAATGCGCGAATTATAATTAAATACTTGATCAGTGCGGTGTTGCTCGCAATCTTCATCTATTGTGAAGCGACATAATCTCCTTATCCCAGCAAACACAGAATATTACAGCTATATAACTCAGGAGTAACATGTTATATAACAAATGTTACATTGTCAGAATAATACAGCAATATAACTGTGGAGTAACATGTAATATAACAAATGTTACACTTATATTACATTACAGTTTCATAACTTAATTTTATGTATGCAATATATCTGAGTTATGAAACTATTACATTACTCCGTTATTTATATGTTACAATAGACGAAGTAATATAATTGCAATATCGCATGTTATA
>NW_011958573.1:0-1601 GCF_000949405.1 Vollenhovia emeryi | reverse complement strand
GACCATGATCCTACTCCTCTCTGCGTATTATGTGCGAGAAACCAATATTGGTCGTCATTGAAGATCTTTTTTAACCTCGCATCTTTTTCTCGCAATTTTCTTTTCATAATTTTGTTTCGCTGCACCATCTTCTTCAACGTTTTCCTCAACTTAGTAACATATTTTTCATCATATGTTTTACAGTTTGATGCAGTGATTCTTGCCGTGTTTGTGCAATGCTGTGATTCTTTCACGTTGCTTGCTGTGGTATATGCCGTTATCTCCACATCTTTATCTATAAATATTCGTTTAAATAAAAGTAAATTACATTATAGTATATATGTACGATCATTTACATATGGATATTATTGTATTGTGTACAACTTACAATTGTAGCTTCTGGCAGATCGAGCTGCTCGGCATTTTCTGGTTTTGTAGCTTCTGGTAAATCTAGCTGCTCGGCATTTTCTGGTTTTGTAGCTTCTGGTAAATCTAGCTGCTCGGCATTCTCTAGTGTGTGTTTTTCCAAAAGGTTTGGTTTTGCATTTTGGCGAAGCAATTTCCTTCCATCTATTCGTTGGCTTTCGAACTGTTCGCTATCAAAATGCACCTGTAACATTTATGTAATATTTATAAATACAAGATATTGTTTTCCACGCAATTATAACTTATTAATCATACCTCACAAACATAAGCCTTTTTACCCAAGGAAAAATGAAAAGTCAAGATGACGTCAGTTTGATGTCATATTGACCAAAATATGACACAAATCTGGTCAATATGACATCAAATTGACGTCATTTTGACTTTTCATTTTCCTTGGGTAGGCAATGTGTCTCGTCCAATTAGTCGTATCCATTCGTCACGTCGTGCTTTATTTCTTTCGCCTGTTGGTGTACAAAATACTCTAAAGCCTTTTTCAGTACGATTATTGCATCCGGTGACGCAGCAACCTGTCATTTTTCTCACGATGTGCTCTTTTCAATGCACGCTGCACCTGGCTGAACGTTATGGTTTCATGTGACATCAACGCAACAGAGGTTAGAATTACACTTAATGGGTAGATAAGTTACACGTTTGCACTATGTACACTTCCGACGCCATGTTTATTCCAACGTCGGAACCACGGATTGCGGTACTTTATCTATCTAGTGACTTTAGGCCACGCTATTTAACATTGTGCTCTTATGGCAGCTTCCACTCTATCCGATCCTCTTTGCTCAGTATCAGAGTCTCCCAGCCCTGATGAAGCAGACTGCAACGCCTGCGAAACGTCGGCACCACACTGCAAACGGACGCGGCAACCATCCGGAAGCCATGAAGACTAAAGAACTTCATAAAGTATTTAATTGAAGTATTTTAGTTAGAACATGAACATACCCGAAAAGATGTAAAGTAGTGTCATTTTCCTTATGTTGGCGCTTGTATTTTGATGTTTGGCACTTTTCCACAAAGCAATACTGGCCCATCTCTTTTTTTAAATTTTCTTCTTGAAAATCACAAGCACCCACGAGCTGGCTGCAGCTGGCTTTCTGATCATCTGATCACGGCCGTGACGCCATGACACTTTAGTTCTTGGTATACGACCACTGTGGCGCTTTTGACATGTTCATTACATAGGG
>NW_011958572.1:0-1601 GCF_000949405.1 Vollenhovia emeryi | reverse complement strand
AATGTCCGCGTCGTTCATATTCGCCATGTATGGCCCCATCATGTCGACTATAAATCCATCCGTGGTACAAATAGTAAAAGGCTTCACTAACGGTACCTTTTTTTGCCCGGAGAAAGATTTTCTTTGAAATTCATTATTTTTACTTTTTTCGTGGCGGATATATGTTCCATCACAAATCAAAACCAAACAGTCATCCGGTAAGTCAAACAACTTTTTGGTAATTGTAGTTGTATGAAGTTGAACGAGATCTGATCTGTTCAGAGCATGGTAACCAAAATAATGAGGTAGAACATCTTTTTCAAAACTACTCAAAACTGATGAAACATAATTAGAAACAACTTGAGCATTTTCTAGCTCGAGTATTGCAGCTATTTCCTTATTTGAATTTCCAGTTCTTAATTTAAACAGAAGTACTACTAAAGCCTGAATTACGTTACGGGAGGAAGACGATCTCATTGAGGATAACATTGACTTCAAGTCGATAATGTTCTCCCAGAAAAGCCCCGTGAATATTTTTATTTGATCATCTGGTAACGAACAGTCGCCTATTTTGTCAATAAAGGTTTTATCTATTTTTGTTGCCAAGCTTTCCATAAAAACTTTGAGCTCTCTTTCCTCGAAAACAGTTGTATGCGAGTGCACACGCATACGAGCAATATCGTCTTCATAAAATCTTGATTTCAGTAGATGGGAGCTGCAACATCTATTGTTAGGTGGAATGTAGATTTTTTTTTAGAAAACACCTGAAGACGGGCTTCTAGTGGAGGTACTACGTGGTCTTTTTGTGAATTGCAAATGAAACAATAAGCGTGCGTTGATATAGTTCTTTGAATTGGCAGTTCAACACAAGCGTGAGAAGATTTTGTCCGATTTAAAGTTTTAGGAAAACTGATGTCTTCATCTGAGCTGCTGGAACGATCATTTGCAGAAAAGTCATCTGTTTCTAATTTTGCTTTTTTGTACCCTAATACTCGGCAGGAACCACACAGCACATCACCAATATTGAGCTTACGTTTCATATTTTTAGAAAAATATTCAACGCTTGCAAGATCAGAAATAATCTTTTTCTGCCCACAAGACTTTCTCAAGAATTTTTGACAACATGAACACTTCGAACTGTTACATGACATTATAAACAATAAACTTAAACGACTAAATATAATCGTTATAATTGTAGTTATAATTAACACGTCACATCGACGTAGACAACCCGACGCTTGATCGAAGACTGACAGTGTATTGTTACGGAATGCGGTCCGGGAACAGCTAGTTCGCGCACATTGTACACAAAAACAAAGTGAGTTACAATAAAAACAACTCAGTGAGTGATGTACGTTGACATTATCATAGGATTTATCCTGGTGTTCATTTGATTTTAACTCACTTTGTTTTTGTTTACATACCTGTGGTTACAAAGCTATAAAAAGATATGCGTGCGAGTGTGCGAATGGAAGACGGACGGTCGGATGTTGTTCACATGTGGCTTCTATTATTTATTATTTATCTCATGCTCGCTATCTATCTAAAATACCAAAGCCTGCCCAGATCCTAAATGATGTCTTTCTGAAAAAGAAAATTGTTCCGGTAGTAAATGCCGACAG
>NW_011958571.1:0-1601 GCF_000949405.1 Vollenhovia emeryi | reverse complement strand
CGTATCTCAGGAGATCGGAAGAGATCCGACTGGACTTGCGATTCAATATCGAACAGCAGCAATGGTCAGATCTTGTGAAATCGGACTAAAGTTTAGCATGTCTGGCTGGATCTGATCAGATCTGGCCATGCAGATCTGACGAGATAAAATTTTGTCCAATCAAATCTGACTTTACTATAATTTCAGATCTCGTTGTATCTCATTTTGTCAAATCAGACATGGTCAGATCTCCTCCATTTTTTCCCGGGACCTATCTTTTATAAACTTTTACAATTCCGAGGAATATCAAGTTCTTGAATTAATTTTAAATAAAACTAAACGAAATATATTCTCAGTGAATTTTCGTTTAGTTTTATTTAAAATTAATTCAGGGACTTGATATTCCTGGGAATTGTATTTGCGAAAATATATAAATATTAAATATAATTATATAACTGCAATGTAATTATTTTTGTAGCTGTTATATAACATTAGAATAACTTAAATTACAGTTATATAACATTTCAATAACTTTTATAACTACTATATGTATAACAGTTATATTACTGTGTTACAGTTATATAACATTTTGGTTACATGTTATATAACAGTTATATAATTGCAATATCCCATGAGTGGGAAATTACAACTAACATGTGCGTTACATGTAATGCACATGTTATATTACCTGTTACAATCCGTTTTATTACGGCAATGTAACAGTTATATATCTGTGTTTGCTGGGCTGTAACTATAGAATTGAGGATGTAGGTATGGAATAAAATAAATAAATAAGATTTTATTATGTACTAGAACAATACAAAGCGCGCGCTTCGCGCGCGCCATTGCTCGTTTTATATAAAATATATAATAAAATTGTAACGGGGGTAGCCAGGGTGCGGCCGGAGGTGGCCGCATTCCTCGCATTCCGGTGTGACGTGGAGGGGTGCGGCCGGAAGTGGCCGCATTCCTCGCATACCGGAACCACGGTCACCATGACAACGCGGAGGTGGCAACGCCGCGCCTACTCCCGCCACCTCCACCCGCGCGCCCAGGCTCCAAGGGTATAAAAGCCCCTCCGGAGCGAGAGCGAGCACCCAGTCTTACCTCGGAGCACCGAGCGACGACACCCGGCAGCGGGTACCTCCGCTGCGGTATACACCGGAGAAACGGGTCCTACCGTCCGGCGCTATACCATACCGGAGCTCACGACAGGTGGAGGCGCTGCTCCGTCGTGTGCTCCGGCCCTCCCCGACAGTAGTGCACAGTAACGGGGTGCTGCCCGATGTGCAACAGCTACTGATCCCCTTACCGGTCGTCTATCCATCCGCAGTAGCGTGCACAGAAACGGGGTGCTACCCGGTGTACATGTGCTACTGATAAAACACGCATCACGAGGCAGCTTCTCGGGCGTGTCCCCGACCTGATCCTATCCTTTTTCCTAACCCTCCGACCGGTATAGAACACAGGGGGGAATATTTGGGTGGGAATTAAGTACTAATTACCGATAGCTGTAAGTCCCGTAGAAATAATCCGGCTATTTCTTCCTTACAGACCAGGAGTCCGTTTAGACATCCTTCCTGCTTCCGGTGTAAACCTTCCTGGGTTATCTATCATTAATT
>NW_011958570.1:0-1601 GCF_000949405.1 Vollenhovia emeryi | reverse complement strand
AACCCAATCTACCACTATTTTCAAGAAGGCTACTTTTGCATCAGACACCCTGTATACCATTTTACAAAATCCGTAATTATTATCGCGTAATTAAGAAAAACGACTGAGCCAATAAGTGCACGGAGAAGCGGAAGGCCGGACTCGGCAGAATGCAAAATGGTGTATCTGTTGACATCTCTCAAGATCCGATAGCGAGAGGTGGAGTCACGCATCGATCGATGAGAGACGGTGGCGAGCGGGGAGCGGTGAGCGGGCGAACGTCGCGCAGCGAGCGAACGCGCGACATATGACACCGCGCCGAAAAAGTTTGTCTGGTGGTAGGAGAATAATACACCATTTTGCATGTCTACCGAGTCCGGCCTTCAGCTCCTCCGTGCACTTATTGGCTCAGACGTTTTTCTTAATTACGCGATAATAATTACGGATTTTGTAAAATGGTATATAACTTTTCTTCTCAGTTTGACCCAATCTACTATAATCTTTGGAGTGGTCCAAATCGAATCCGACACCCTGTATAAGGACTACCGCAACGCAAGAGAGCTCAGTATCAGAGTCTCCCAGTCCTGATGATGCAGACTGCAACGCCTGCGAAACATCGGCACCACACTGCAAACGGACGCGGCAACCATTCGGAAGCCATTACGACCCATCCTGTAATTTTTCAGTGACTAGAAATCACATGAAAAAAAAACACACACGATAAAATACACTACACGTTTCTACAGACGTAAACGCGTGTTTATTCAGCGACAGTTAGTAGTCGACTGATTTTTTATTATGGTTAACAGACAAAAATCAATGGACTGTTTGTTGCCTCCGAGTAAACATGTGTTGCGTGTTAGAAAGGTGTTGTGTATCGTTCGGGTTTCTTTGCAATTGAGTTTTAGTCATCGAAGAATTACTCGGTTGTGATTGATAATGATTAACACAGTCATTGGTACATTTCTCATTATTAATCTAATGAATAAGATATAAAACGTGTGAAATGTAATAGTTGTAAAGAAGAAAAGTTTCCGATTAACTCAGATGTGGACTCTCATTGTCAGTGTCTTAGGCTGGATTCACACCTTGGCAGAAAAGTAGAAAGCAGAAAAACAGAAGCCTATCAGAACTCGTTCTGGTATTAAACAGCACACTCTGCTTGCAGAAAGTAGAAACTTTCGACTACCAACAAGAGTTCTGATTGGTTCTAATTAAATTTGTGCTTTTCGGCTTTGTGCTTTTCTGTCAGGTGTGAATCCACCCTTAGTGGAAAAGAAATTGGATATCTACATATGTAAAATTTGTGTGGAAATTACAATATTGGTTATGATATATCCGTTTTTTCTTAAAAAGCTACAACAACACCAAGTCATCGAATCTTTACAAGGTAAGGAAGTGAGAAAAATGTCGTATTCCTGACAGTTCTAAAATTTTTTCTCTTTCCAACATTGTCTCCGAAGCTTATTTTTAAATTATAAAATAAATAGTAACTGAGTGAGTAAGCGAGTTAGTGAGTGAGAGAGAAGGGGAGACAAAGAGAGAGAGAGAGAGAGAGAGAGAGAGAGAGAGAGAGAGAGAGAGAGAGAGAGAGAGAGAGAGAGAGAGAGAGAGAGAGAGAG
>NW_011958569.1:0-1600 GCF_000949405.1 Vollenhovia emeryi | reverse complement strand
TGGTTTAGCTTGTCGCTTATACTTAGTCGCTTATACTTGGCGCGAGACACTACCGTGTCTCGTGATTACTCGATAACTATTGTTACTTTTGTACCGCGGTACATGACATTTCTCCTTAGTTTAACTCAATCTACCACTATTTTCAAGTTGGCTCCTTTTGCATCAGACACCCTGTATATGTGTTAAACACAAATTTCAAGAAATAAATGACTCAGAACCGTGATAGGGTGGTAGAGTCTAAATTATATTTTATTCTAAGTTTATTGCGAAAAAATATCACCTCGGCCAGGGTTTGAACCTCCTCCACCTGCGTGCGGACGCAGGGGGAGTCCATCGTGGATCTCACGTGGGCTACCCCCTCGGCCGCGCGCCTTATTACAGGGTGGAGGGTGGAGGGGGGCACCGAAACTCTGTCCGACCAACGTTACATAACGGTGGAGTTCGGTGCCCTCTCCTCCGTGCGTCGCCAGGAGACGCGACCGCGATGGGCCCTCCGCAAACTCTGCGAGGACGCCCTGATGACCTCGTTAGAGGCCGCCTGTTGGGTCCGGGGAGGTTTCCCCGAGACCCGGGAGACGGACCCCCTGCAAGAGGCCGAGTGGATCGGGGCATCGCTAACAGCGGCTTGTAACGCTGCGATGCCCCGGTCCAAAGCTCGACCTCAGCGGGCCGTCTACTGGTGGACGGCAGAGATCGCCGACTTACGTCGACGAGCCGTCCACCAGCAGAGGAGATTCGCCCACTGCAGGCGCGGAGGCGGACAGGCGGCCGAACGAGCGAGAGAGGGCTACCTTGAGGCCAAGGTAGCCCTCAAACGAGCCATCAGAGCGGCAAAGGGCAGGGCGTGGACGGAGTTCCTCGACTCCCTTCAGGAGGATCCGTGGGGGCGCCCATACAAGATGGTTCTCAACAAGTTGAGACCATGGGCGCCCCCGCTGACGGAGCGGCTGGACGTGGGATTCGTCCGGAGGGTGGTGCAGGCCCTCTTCCGCGACATTACCGGGGAGGAGGAGGGGCCACCCTTCGAGTCGGGGGAAGACTCCCCCGACTGGGACGGCCCCCTGGACGTCCAGCCGGAGGAACTCCAGAGGGCCGTCAGGAGGGACCTTAGGGGCAACACAGCCCCGGGTCCTGACGGCCTTCCCAAGCGTATCCACGCCCTGGCCATGGGCGTCCTCGCAGAGGCATACAGGCGCGTGTACAGCGCGTATATGCAGAGAGGTGTCTTCCCCCCGCGGTGGAGGAGTGCCACGCTGGTATTCCTCCCAAAGGAGGGGAAAGACGCCTCTCTCCCGTCGGCGTATAGGCCTATATGCCTTCTGGACGAGGTTGGTAAGTTGTTCGAGCGAATACTCGTGAACCGCCTCGTCCAGCACCTGTCCCAAACGGGCCCCGACATTAGCGGGGCCCAGTATGGGTTCAGAGAGGGCCTGTCAACCATCGACGCTATTAAGCGTGTCCAGGCCCTCTCTGAAGAGGCGACGTCCCAGGGGGGGGGGGCTGGGGGTAGTGATTGGTCGGGTCGGGTTGTCCGGTTTTGGGGAACCAATTCCTTGCCTTAAAACCGGCCCTTTCCAAACCGAACCCCCTTCCCCCCTTG
>NW_011958568.1:0-1600 GCF_000949405.1 Vollenhovia emeryi | reverse complement strand
TTCATATTGAAAGGCGCGATGTGTCGACTTGTCGCTGCTGTTCAGACAGGACGAACTTCCGACGACTTGTCGCTCTACTACACAATGTCTACGTAGAGGGGGAAAGGTCTACGTAGAGGGGGAAAGTCGCCAGCGACTTCTCGCTGCATGAATTCGCGCCTTAATGCGCTCTAAATGTGCATTAAAATTCGCATTAAATGCCCCGCATTAAATGTACATTTTATGTATATAAATTCATACGCATAAAATGTACAATTAATGCGTATTTATCGTGGCAGTGCATCCCCAAGGAGCGCCAATACGCGTATAACGTGCGTTTAATGCGCATTTTACTGCATTGGCTTCTAAACTTTACTTCTAAACTTTACTTCTACACTCAAATTGTGTGTTCAAAAGTAGACACGAGTGTGTAGCGTAATAGATGTGGCAACAGCACACACTACAATCTTTCGAATCTATTTTATAATATTTATTAATCGTATTCTTTGCAACAATATTGCACCAAGATATATCATTGTAATAATTGGAACGTCTTGATGTCACAGATCATTCCAAACGACAACGTCGAAATTTGGATAAGTCCGTCCACGACGACGACGACGACGACGACAACCACCACCACGACGACACGAAGGTACGTACCAGAGTCGAAATTGTAGGACAGGTGGAACTGCAAGTACAAATAAACATTTTTATGTTGCAGCGAGACGTAATTAGAAATCCATTCTATAAAAGCGACGTGAGAAACGTACTGGCCGCCACGAAGACACGAGTAAGTTTGTCCGAACAATCGCGCGTAATATATAAAAATATATGGACATGTAATAACGCTGTAAATATACCAACTCTGTGTTGCACATGTCACGAGAGAAGCAGCAGGAGGAAAAGCAGCAACAACACGAGGAGACGGAGGAGCAGCAGCAGCAGGAGGAGAAGCAGCAGCAGCAGCAGCAACAACAACAACAACAACAACAACAACAACAACAACAACACGAGGAGACAGAGCAGCAGCAGCAGGAGCTACACGACACGGAGGTATGTACCAGAGTGGAAATTGCAGGACAGGTGGAACACGCAAGTACACATATACATTTTTATGTTGCAGCGAAATATGTTGAACATGTTCCGCGACGCAATAAAAGTAGCAGCCGCCGCCACATTGAACGCGACACAAGTAAGTTGAAACCAATTTGTCCGAACAATCGCGCATAATAAATGTATGGAAATATAGTAACTTTTGTAAATATTCTTTGTAGATTCCAGGAGAGTCGGAACCTGCCGCCGCCTCCGTTTCCACCTCCTCCGCCGCCGCCGCCACATTGAACGCGACAGAAGTAAGTTGAAACCAATTTGTCCGAACAATCGCGCATAATGAATGTATGGAAATATAGTAACTTTTGTAAATATTCTTCTTTGTAGATTCCAGGAGAGTTGGAACCTGCCGCCGCCTCCGTTTCCACCTCCTCCGCCGCCGCCGCCGCCGCCGCCACATTGAACGCGACAGAAGTAAGTTGAAACCAATTTGTCCGAACAATCGCGCATAATGAATGTATGGAAATATAGTAACTTTTGTAAATATTCTTCTTTGTAGATTCCAGGA
>NW_011958567.1:0-1600 GCF_000949405.1 Vollenhovia emeryi | reverse complement strand
AGTACAGATACCAATTACTTCATTTTAATATCAATAATATAAATTTCTACATAGATTTGGAAATAGTTGCAAGTAAAAAATAATAACTTACAAACTGCGATTTAGCAAGCTCATTTGATGTAATTACATTTTCAAATTCTTTTATGGATTCTACTGTTTTGATTGGCAGCAATGATATTATCATTGCCATATCGTTATCTGCAGGTTCTATATCTTTACGTTGACAAGATTCCAATTTAGTTAATCTTTTTGATATACTTGTTAGTTCGAAATTGGTAGTAATATTTGCTCGTATTATTTTGTCTATGTTTTCTGCAATTTAAAATTACATATTTTAAGTTTAGGATGATTGCACAAACATCATGCACAGTTGATATTGCTAAATATCTAATACATTTTCTAAACTATATATAAATAGGTATAATAATTTATCACACTTACTATCCATACGTGTCAAAGTATCATAGATGTCTTTTACTGATGGAATCTCTAAAATAGGGACATTCTCCAAATCTACGGTAAGAGGTGATGACGACTCATTAGAGCATAAAGTTTCCTTAATTGTCCTTTCATTAGATTTACACTCGTTGATATCTGTAAATTATAATTATCTATTTTAATATGTTTAGAAATTTATACAAACTAAATTGTAAAGTTTTAACGTACTGATGATGGTAACATTTCAGCTTCGAAATTTTTGGAAGCACAAACAGATACAACAGATTTTTCACCAGATTGACAAATCTTTTTTACTTTTTCAGGATTGTATACGGGCATAGAATTAAAAGTGGGACGATTAATACCTGCAAGTAAATTACAAATACAAATACGCATCTCAAATGTCAGCATATTATAAGCTTTTAAAATTCAAAGTATACAAATTTACTTTGTTTCAAATGTTTAGTTGATTTTTTCTTTTTCCCATTACTATTCTTGTCATTTTCTTTATCACTCTCATCATTTGAATCATCATAATTTTTTCCCTCATGTTTCTTTCTATCTCCTTGTTTATTCATTTTTAATGTCCTTTGTCCTCGACCAATTTTTTCATCATCAGTCGTAATGTAATAAGCATCTGCAGCTGATTTTCGTGCAGATGCAAGTGACGCTACTCAAAAAAGAATAATAACAATTAACAATAATAGTTACCATTATAAATAACAAAAATAATACACAATATTAATAAAATGCATTTGAAAGAAAAAAGATTGATGAAATATTGAAAACATAGGAATTAAACAAAAATATTTTTATGAAACTATAACTTACAACAATATTTGATCACCGTAATGTCAAACGTTGACCATAAGTTCTTATCCGGTTCAGTTCGATTTTCAATTAATGAACTGATATTTTTTGTATTGGGCCACCAACAAATGAGATCACTTTCATTTTTTTGAACCCAATTTGTCGAAATTTCTGAGAAGGTTTCATCGATTAAAAATTGTACAACTGCGTAATTCTCGGACATTCTTTCTGGAAAAATATACATGTAGATGCATAATATAGTAGCAATGACTCAGCATAATATGGAATCTGTATATAAATATTCTCATGAAAATCATGTTGAACTTTTGATAGTATAAATTCACAACCAAAT
>NW_011958566.1:0-1600 GCF_000949405.1 Vollenhovia emeryi | reverse complement strand
TACGAGAAAACCGTACATATTTTCTAACACCGCAAACACACATTTTACTACGCCAAGGAACGCAGATTACCTGCAACTCCTTCGCCCCACCTATGTACCATCTCGGGGGCGCCTGGTATAAATTCATGCCGAGACCGGTGGAAACAGTAGCTCCAGCCGTCATGAAACCTCTAACCAGACCATCCTGGAAATATATTAGCCCCGGAGCACTTGCCACTAGTGGCATATATTCACAAGACGACTTAGAAGAACTTAAGGATCACATAATGTTTCCCGCTGAGCGACCCTCTGTTCTTAACACCGTAGCGAGAGGAGTAATGGGACGACCAACCACACTACACGGGGGGTCGATTTCCAACCTTCTCGATGAAGCTTCTATCGAAAAGGTTGCTATGTCAGCCTGGCTAAAATTCTGGAATAAATTCTTAATCTTCGGCAATATCAGCGCCGGAATGCTCGGAATATATTTATGTATAAGAACTGCAAAATTAATTCTGGATACTCTGGTACATGGATACGCCTTACATACTGTATACGGGTGGTCAGTGTACCTGCTTGAAGCAATATGGGACTCAGTGACTCATCTGCTGTTGCATCTGGCAAATAAAAAACCCGAAACCGAAACTCCGAATCACCATTCCCCGGCTCGCTCCGACCATAATGAGACAGAGCTTGCCGAACTACACCCTCACTCGAAGAACGATGCGGTCCCACAACACATGTATCCTTCCCTCCCTCCAAAAGAAACTACCGGATACACGCTCGAACTTAAGGATTAATAGAGATGAAGGAGCGATCAAAAAAAAAAAAAAAAAACCGCCCAGCAGAAGCTCTCAAATTAGCATGTTCCGTCATGCAGCAACTCAACCCGGATTTTATTCATTCTTTTTAGAGATGGAAATCCCTGCGATCGACACACAGCTTTTGACCCGTAGCCCGCTGAGGGTGAGGATACTCAGGGTGGAGTCCCCCACCTTCTTCTGGGTGAAGATCCAGAACAAAAACGATGCCCTCGAAGAACTCCTCGAGGAATTAAACTGGAAAATGGGGAGACGAGGCCACCCTATCCAGCATTGGCCTCACCACATCGTCCCAGGAGAAGCGGTTGCCATCCGCGAAACTCGGGGATGGCAAAGGGGACAAATAACGCGGATCGAGCGGGGTGACCAAGTCACGGTCGCCCTGCGCGACTGGGGACGGTCGGTCCAACGACCGATGACGGAAATCTACCAGCTGCCGAAACGCTTTCGCGAACTCGCATGGCAGGCCATACCCTGCGGCCTTGCCAATGTGGAGCCCGTGAAAATCCAGACCGGATGGCCATATAAGGTCATCCAACTGGCGAAGTTGCTCATGGAAAAGAGGACGGGATGGATGCGAATCCTCGAGCAAATAAATAACGTAGGCGCGTTGATCTCGTTAGAGATCAACCCAGAAACAACAAGCGAAGAGCGCAGACCCAAGGAACTGCTGCTAAGAACGGGGTGTGCCGTCCACACCGAGGAGCAGCAGGAAGCCCTGCTGCAGCGGTTCCTCGCGGCATGCTCGCTCCAGAACAAAGAATTAGCTTAACCTTAGTCCTATACGCCAGCGTGGCCTT
>NW_011958565.1:0-1600 GCF_000949405.1 Vollenhovia emeryi | reverse complement strand
ATGGAGCTCGAATTCGGAATTGACTTGTCGCAAATTGATCGCGTTGGAGCCATAACTTGACGCAGCGGATTTCTCGCAATGCGGCCGGCACTCGGGCTCGCGATAATTTCCGGTCGAAAGAATTAATTACCGGATCAATGTTGCGCTTGCCCGACGCTGTCCTTTGTGAACCAAGGGTACATTATTGGGTTATCGTGAGCGAGGCGGGCGGACTTTGAGGGTCCGGCGATCTGCAATTCCCCGAAGCGGGCGTGTTGCTGTACTACGTAGCGAAGTCGAAGCCGGAATAAACGAGCGAGATTCGACGCGGGTTACGAGAAACGAGCTCTCGTCGTGGCGCAAGTTTCAGAATACCAGTGCGGATTCGACGTACCATATATAAAAGAGCAGCTCGCTCCCCCTCTCTCTCTCTCTCTCTCTCTCTCTTTCTCTCTCTAGCGCGCGCGCTTCCGGATGCAATACGGCCCTGGAGCCCGGTGTGCACGCCCGGTGACCTCCATTATTACATTGTTACATTACTGTTGCCAGTCCAGCTCCACGCCGAAGTTCACGTTTCCGCGGAAAAACCGCGGCCTGTCGAAGCGGGAGGAAAAAATTATGATCGTGAATGACAGAAAGGGGGAAAAACGAGAGAGAGAGAGAGAGAGAGAGAGGAGGGGGGAGGGGGAGAAAAAAAACGTAGACCTGTCGAAGAGCGCGAGATTGGATTACTTCGGACGCAGCGGAACGCGGTCTCTTTCCGGTACGGTATATCCGGGATCGGCCGGTCCCACGGGAGGTGCAGCTCGTCGACGCGGACTCGCCGTGCCCGGGATAAACAGGAAAGTTTCGATGCTCGTCTGCGAGACGGAAGGGAACGAGGTTACGCAATTTCGGGATGAATGTACACCGGCGGGCGAGCGTGTACAACCGAGAGGACTCTCGCCTAGGCTGCGATCTGGTTTATTAAGACGGTCGTATTGGATATCGGACATTTCTTATTAAGACAGAGCTCAAAGTCTGCGAGGCGCGTCGCGGAAAGTACCGATAAATTGTAACAAGGCGGAATCCCTTTCCGCGACGTGGAAGAGGAAATTTTTATTTATGAAAAGGGCCGCTCCCCTGCGGTGGAGAAATGTGAGCTCTTTCTGTACTAAGAACGCCGATAATATTATAGAACGAGCAATTTTTAATGCCCCACCCGTATTATTCGAATGATTTAAGACCGCGCCGCGCTAGATTTAAAGCGTAAGGTCATACTCTCCGCACATCGCACTAAATACAGTCGTCAGATCCAGACTTTTATTTAACATGGTGCGCGAGCCGGGGGATGATATATGCGGCCGCGGCTACGGGGCTAAAAGTGTGACATATGAATACAGATCTTGATTCTGAAAACGCGTCGCTCGAGTGTTTTAAATCGCCGCCAGTCGCACGGCGAACCGTCGCGGAATCGTGAATAATTCCACCTGCGCATGAAGAAAACTCGAGGTTTATCCATCTCTTTAGCGGAACACTTAACTGCTAATGCCGTAGTAATCCCTTCTCGCGATGTCACCCGGAGGGGATCGCTGTTCTCCTCTCCCCGTCTCTTCGTCTCTCTCTCTCTCTCTCTCTCTCT
>NW_011958564.1:0-1600 GCF_000949405.1 Vollenhovia emeryi | reverse complement strand
AATCAATTAAAATTTTTCTTTAAAGATGAAGTGACTCGCATGTGATAATTGAAATTTGCTTTTTGTAGGCTTTTCACCAATATCAGCGACAGCTGATTACGTAGTGCATGTAATATTCTTGGCGAGAAAACAAACGAGAAAATTGTGGAACCCTCTCGATATGCGCCCTATCATCAGTGACCAATAATGTATAATATAAATAAATCGTGTAAGAGAATAAATATAGAATAAATGCGCGAGTTCCTCTTAGAACGACTGAGATTTAGTCTCTGTGCGAATTTCAATAATAGCGCGCTAAAAATAAATTCTCCGATTATGCAAATCGACGGAATGGAATACTGAAGCCCCGGTGGTGTTTTCAGATTAAACTTTCGTGTCGGGATAATGAAGCATCTAAACTCGAAATTCGAGTTTCTCATTTTCTAAATCCGCGGCGAGCAAATTTATTAGAAGTTTATAATAAAGCAATAATTGGTAGTTAATTTGTTACTCAGGAAGCACGTAAATTCGCTTGTTATTACATTAGTTTCAGATTCATCCTATGATATATTCCACCCCCGTAGCGCAATAAAATAAGGTTGTATATTTCAGAACGCATCTCGCGCTGCATATAAAGCAAGATGTTATCAAACGGCCAATATATCGCAAGCATTTAATATTTTGGTACAAGACTAGATTTCGCGACTAGATACAACTTATATATTCCATTTGTATCGGCCATTTTTTGGTTCAGGAAACTGCAACATATTTAATACATACGCACCAATATTGTTGCGCAGTGAAGATTTATGCATCTCCGAATAAAGGATGAATTGACAACTTCTATATCTACTTAAAGTGCCAAACTCTCAACAACTTCGCAGAAGCACCTCGAGAATCCGCGAAACTTTCCTAAAATGTATGTATAAAGTCACAGCAAACGAAACTCATGATACTTTGAATCGAATGTATTTCACGTAGAGAGCTCAAGTTAATACTCAGCGTAAAAATGCAATTAAATGAGTCGTGGAATGCAAATCCGGATCAACATTATATTGCGATTATATCGTTATTGCAAATACAGCAAATGTAGTACATTTTAATTCTGTAGACAAGCAAATCGCCCTGTCGGCCGCACTTCCCTAAAACATGGTCGACTGAATTCAAAGCAGAATTTCACCTCCGGCAGCGTATTCGATCGATCCGGAAAATATTCGCTAAGAAATCGCCCCGGTCAACCGACCGTAACTGTTCGCGCGATGCCGGAAACTGCATAAGCAAGGGAGGCGAAGAATTATCGAGTAGAGAAAGCCATGGACGACTAAACGCGGATACGGCCGAGCGGGGAATAGCGAGGAAACGCTGGAAAACGGGGAAGACGCGGAGGAAATGGCGAACGAAAAGTCAAGGCTGCACTGGACACCTATAGCTGCAGCCACGGTCGACGTGGTTGTTGCAGTCAGTCGACAGCGAGCATTGTCGAGATATGTGGGTCAACTCGTGCCGCACTTCCGGTGACAACACACCGACATAACGACGAATGGAACGACAGGGGTGAGAAAGAGGGAAAGACAAAGAGGGACAAAGCGCGGCAAACAGCTGTAAAAGCGGGGTGCCATAA
>NW_011958563.1:0-1600 GCF_000949405.1 Vollenhovia emeryi | reverse complement strand
TCCTCCTCTCTCTCTCTCTCTCTCTCTCTCTCTCTCTCTCTCTCTCTCTCTCTCTCTCTCTCTCTCTCTCTCTTTCTCTTGTTGAAAGAATCAAAGAGAAATTGGTAATTGTGCATAAAAGCGACTTCCTCTCCGATTCGCTTGATTTTTAAATATGTTGTTGGGGATGTCTTCCCGAGTCATTTCATACATTTCATATATATAAGGGCCGGACTCAAATAGTTTCGGAGATACAGGCTGAAAAAGGTTACAAATAATAATATATAGGTTTGCAACATTCCACGCATACCGAGAGCCACCCCCACCCATCCCTGCATGCGGAGAGGTGCGGTAGTCCCTGTTTGTTTACGTTTGAAAGTCTTCATATATTTCCGCCAAAGAATGTCTCCTCGCATGTACTTCCGCCGTTGTACTGTTCCACATGGGTTTGCAACTTTCCACGTGAAGCGAGATCCACTCCACACCTCTGACATAGGGTGGGTAGGGTTATTTTTAACGAAGTGAAGCCCCCCCGAAGGGGGGGCGGAACATACTGTCTCCACGCATATATTTTTCTACCTACATATAAGTCACTCCTCTCCACCAAATGTAGATGGAAAAATGTATGTGTGAAGACAGTGTGTTCCGCCCCCCCTTCGGGGGGGCTCCACTTCGTTAAAAATAACCCTACCCACCCTATGTCAGAGGTGTGGAGTGGATCTCGCTTCACGTGGAAAGTTGCAAACCCATGTGGAACAGTACAACGGCGGAAGTACGAGTTAGGAAATATATTTATTATTTGTATCCTTTCTCAGCCTGTATCTCCGAAACTATTTGCCTCCGGCCCTTATATATGTATATGAAATGACTCGGGAAGACACCCCCAACAACATATTTAAAAATCAAGCGAATCGGAGAGGAAGTCGCTTTTATGCACAATTACCAAAAGTGCTGCGCAGGAAGGGTACCAAGGTTTATGTGAAATGGTTGGGATTCGCTGGATCGCATAACTCGTGGATAGACATGAACAATGTGCTTTAATTTTTTAAAGAATGTATTTATTCTATTAAACATGTATAAATATATATTAAAGGCATATATACATATACAGTTGCATCATTTATTTTACATGTGAATAAACATATTTGTAATAATTACTATTCTATAATGTACACAATAATACTGTGAATATATTATAGAGGTATTTGGTAATGTCCCCATGGTAATGTGTCGGTCGAATCAGGCATGACGTATCGTTCGTCGTCGTATGGACTCAGAGCGATTTTCGTCTCGGCTATAGTGTAAACTTGATGCAGTTTAGAACGAATACATGACTGCTGACGCGTCATCTCGATCTCGTCTCGCAGACAATGTGTGTAATCATCAAAAGATATTGTTCGCGCTACTACATTACTTTTGACACCTTTCGCCTTCTTCGTATCCTTCTTACCATCGACTCGCAACGCATACATTTTCGCTCTGAGTCCTACGAATTCCATCATGATCGG
This sequence comes from Vollenhovia emeryi, assembly GCF_000949405.1. NCBI lineage: Eukaryota > Metazoa > Arthropoda > Insecta > Hymenoptera > Formicidae > Vollenhovia > Vollenhovia emeryi. The sequence continues at coordinate 113 of NW_011958563.1, read as the reverse complement.
GCCATTGTTTTCGTCCTTCATTAGACCGGGCACTTTCTTATTTAGAAGCAGTATGCCATACGCGTTGTCAACCGGATAATCACTCGTGTCGAATCTGTGTATATCGCGTTTCA
>NW_011958562.1:0-1600 GCF_000949405.1 Vollenhovia emeryi | reverse complement strand
AGGTTATACTGACTCACCCTGTATATTTAGAATGCCCCGGCTGAAGTGCCACAATACTTCTACTGCCGAAGGCTGGTTTCTCGGCTAAGGCGGTAATGATAACTCACTTGGCTTGAGTATAAAATATATGCTTTATTGGAGATCACAGAGGCATGACAAGATGGCCGGTCTTGTACGTGCCGAGGCGAGTGACGACTTGTGACTGACTTATTCTGTCCCGCTCGGACAGCGCCACCAACGACCATGAACAACGGTCGTGGTGTAGAAGGGCAACTGCTAGTCGCCACAGATCTGCTGTACAGGCACGTTAAAAACAGAATCAAATAATCTGTTGCATGCTATGCATACATACGTTTCTGATAAATAATATGTATATCCAACTTTCTTAGGCGTTTTAGTTTTTACATGGATGTATAATAACGTAATTTCTTAATTATCATTGTGTATCTATCGCGTAAAAATAAATAAATTTCGATATTTGCGTATCTTTTTCAATAATATTTTATTAAAATTCTTTATTTGGTGACATATTCTTTTCACGCTTACGTGAAAGCATTTACATTTCAACGCGTAGAAGAAGAGTTGGATCTACAGCGTTAGAAATTATACATACAAAAATATTAAGTCTACAATTATTACGATTATATTATATTATTATTAATTATTACTATTTGGCACAGATGGGAAGGATAGAAAAAGACGGCGGAGTGAGAGGTGGTGATAATGAGAGGTCTGAGAGAAAAGACGAAGGAAAAGTGTAAGGAACCCAAGGAGCGCCAATGCGCGTATAACGTGCGTTTAATGCGCATTTTACTGCATTGGCTTCTAAACTGCATTAATTGTGTGTTCAAAATGCGCGTATTCAAATGCGTAATTAATGCAAATTGTATGTACACCTCGAAATTTTCTACAACCAATGGCGAACGCAAATCGCTAGGTCAACATTCATAACTGATTCTTATATTTAAGACCGTCTTAAATATAATCTTGAGTTCGAAAGCTATTGCTTTTGTGATAATTATAATTAATTACATATTTTAGCATAGTTTTTAAGTTTAATAGTTTTAACTAAAAGTTCCTAAGTGATGAAAAAGAGTAAATATCCTTTTTTCTACCTTAGTAGTAGAAATTAGGTTTTTTACAAATGATAATTTTGCCAAAGATAAATTATAAGTTTGTTTTTTAAATTTATATAAATTTTATATAAATAAAATTTTAAATAAATGTTTTCACACTATCTTTGTTCTTAATTCTACATTTAAAGCATCAACGTGTAGAGGCGTGTGTAGATCCTTAAGTCCCCTATAGGATAAATAAGCTGGAGAAGCTTCAGTTGTCCCCAATGAACTATACTGCAAAATATTTACTGCAATGTTAAAGGCCGGGCATGAAAAAAAGAATTAGATTGCTAGGCACCCATTTCTTTCTCTGTCTAGTTCTCTGTCTAGACAGAAAAAGAAACGAACGTTGAGCAACCTATCATTTGTTTTCTTGCCCGACCTCTAAGCATTGCAGTAAGCATTCCAATATAGTATACAGAGTTGTCATAGTACACTGGTTGTTCAATTGGGCTCCTCGATGAACGTAGGTGTAGTTTTTT
>NW_011958561.1:0-1599 GCF_000949405.1 Vollenhovia emeryi | reverse complement strand
TTTCAGAAAGTTTATTTATTTTACATTATATTCTTCTTATCAATTAGCGCATACTTATTCAAATAATAACAAACTTTCAAAATACATGAAATTTTAACACTTTTAATTTGGACTTGCCTCGTTCTAGCACCAAAAATGAAAAAAATGCCTAGCAACAGAACATAAACTAGCAAAAAATATTTGAAAGTAGTACCTTTTAGATAGTTATAGTAATAAATTAGTAAAAATAAATAATAAACTATTGAATTAGCTATTTTTTTCATAATTTTTGGTTACCTGATACCTTTGTTTTGCACCATAGATGCCAAAGTTAAAAGAAATGAAGTCAAAATTAATACTTTTGGTGTTTTTTTATTGAATATCATCAGTTAAACATTTTAGTAGGTTTAAGTACAAAAACAAAATTCATATTTTCCTTCCAATTCAGGTTTAAGTACAAAAACAAATTCATATTTTCCTTCCAATTCAGGTTCATTACATGCAACGTTCCAAGCCCGAACAATTGGTGTAAGAACGACGTACGTAAGTGCATTGTTAGTTAAATAAACTGAGATTTTTGGACTTGCCCCTCTAAGCAGATTGGTGCAAGAACGAGGCAAATGCGGACTTACCTCGTTCTTGCACCAATCTGCTTAGGGGGGCAAGTCCAAAAATCTCAGTTTATTTAACTAACAATGCACTTACGTACATCGTTTTTACACCAATCGATCGGGCTTGGAACGTTGCATATAATGGTGTTAAAACATCATTTTCGCCAAAATGTGGACTTACCTCTTTCTTGCAGCAATGTCTTCAATTAGTATCGAATTTTTTCCTTTTGCATGTATTGCATGAGCTAATTTGTCGAAGAAAGGAGCAGAACTTCAATCGTAACCTACGAAGCGTTCCATAATATCTGGATGAAAAGAAACTTATCGAGATACTCGTATAGTAGAGGCAGTTAAAAGAAAAATCCAGGGATTTCCCAATTTCCCATGTACGGAAAGAGCTGTCTCTATAGATTTGGGATCTTGAGAAAATTACATCATAGGTATTATCAGAAATTTATTATACTGTTTTAAAAATTCAATAATGTGAGTTTTTACTACTTTCTCTCTTCTTCCCTTTTTAATTTTATCTCTTTTATCTTCGCCTCAAGTTCAGTCGAATCAATAATATCTGTTTGAACAAATATACTGGAACTTTTTGTACGTGAACGTGTTAGAGACAGCGATTCTAAAGGCCCGCGCCATTTTAATGTTACAACTCATTCTGGCACTACGTGGCGACACTATAGTCCCCTACGCTACATTGTATATATACGCACTTTCTTGCTTCTCCCCGTTGCCAGCGCACGTTGTCGCCTGTACTTGTAATCTTATCAACTAAATATAAGACTGTCCTTATTATACACTGAATCTGTTCGCGCACCATTCTCCCGATCCCTCTACCTCCGCTATCAGGTTATGGGCCCAGGAACGTTCGAGAAGTGCACGGAACAGTACGAACTGAAGTAAATCAGTTTCAGCTTCGCGAAGGTGTTAGGTTAGATTGCACGCACGACAATCACGACCCGAGAAGATGAGTATGGCCGGACTAGCGCGCATCGAGGCGCTTAAC
>NW_011958560.1:0-1599 GCF_000949405.1 Vollenhovia emeryi | reverse complement strand
AATAGCAACCCGGGTTACTCGGGTTACTCGGGTCTCAATCGGCCTGCCCAAACCCGAGTAACCCGGGTTGCTATTAGAGACAGTTCGGGCAAGACATGAAATACATGAATCATTGAGAGGCGTACGCATGTCCGACCCAAACCTAACTCCGAGCGCTTCTTCGTAAGCACCCAATATTAAACTTGAGATAAGTACAAATCTGAATGTATATATTAGCTTTGTTTAACACCCTCTACCTTCCCATGACCGGTCTTCAATATGTTGCGGAGCACCCTGTACATATCCTTCTGAAAATATATTCAAATGTGGTATAATAGGGCTACAGGCGAAGGTCCACATTATAAAACCTAACGCGCTATTATAGTGGCACCTCATGGGTAGTGTGGAAAATCACTTTGTAATTAATAAATAAGACATACCCCATACAGCACCGGAAGATTGCAGAAACATTGCATACACCTTTCACTGCAACATTGTAACATGCATGGAGGTTGCGAAATGTTTCAGCAACGTTGTTGCAAGCTTGAAGCAGCATTGAAATGTCCTCCCTCAGACATATTACAATGTAATATTGCAATGTTGTAATATTGATTTCATTATGCGTTATTTATATAAATATGATCCTTAAGATTTTAATAGGTTGTTCGGAAAGTTCGTTTTAAATTTCCTATATATGTATAATATTTGCAAAATTTTCAAAAAAAAGCAAAATAAGATTGCAACAACATTACTAAAGTAATATTGTAAAATAATGTCTCTGCAATATCTATGCAACATTACATTGCAATATGCAATGTTGCAATATCACAGCAATGTTGCTGCAAACTTCTGTGCTGTATGGGACTTAATAACTAATATCTCAGATATAAATATTGGGTATCATAAATTAAATTTTCAATAACAATTTACTTGTAAAAATGTACCATACACTATTGCTATTACATAATCTGAATAATACGCATTTTTATGCATTATCATTACCAGATGATGTATTATCATATTAATGAGTTTACAGCGACAAAAATAAAGTTTTAAAATATTTAAGACAATAAAATACATTCATATATACACCAATTAAAAAGAAGGGGGAACACTTTTCACACCTTAAAAATTGGGCTATGTCCAAACCACTGAAACTGTGCGAAAAATCCTCGTAAAACACAAAAGTAAAAAAACATTTTAAAGCTTGAAGTTTCAATTTTAAAACCCAGTCAACGATTTATTTAAATATGTTCACCTTTCTCGTTCTGTGCTTTAAAAACGAATACCTTGCTTCGTTCCTTAAAATTATGTATATTTGACACACTGCAGCTCGATAAAAAAATTTCTCCCGACAAATTCGATACAAGTTCCACAATCTACATTTAACATTTTACCAACAAAATTCTTTTTTTAAATTTTTCAAAGATTTTTTTGACCGAGTTACATGACTTTGAAACGAACCATGCATTTTCTTGAAAAATGGTGTTTACCGCCGGCATTAGCGTTACCCAATGTGCACCACGTGGAGGTTGCCGGTCGGATTTTGCACATTGTGTGTGTGCGTGTGCGTATGCATGTGCGTGGGAGCGTGCGTGTGCGTACGAGCGTTTAGTATTG
>NW_011958559.1:0-1599 GCF_000949405.1 Vollenhovia emeryi | reverse complement strand
TCCACATAGTGCGCTCCGTAGTTTCGGTGTCTAGGTGTATCAATACCTTGAATTTGATGTCCACGTGTCCCAGGTGGCCGATGACGACGTCCACATAGTGCGCTCCGTAGTTTTCGGTGTCTAGGTGTATCATCGGCGACCTGGGACACGTGGACATCGAATTCAAGGTATTGATACACCTAGGCACCGAAAACTACGGGGCGCACTGCCTGGACGTCGTCATCGGCGACCTGGGATACGTCGACGTTTTAAAAATTACGCGAATATTCAGACCCGTGAACATTGCATTACAATATCTCTACTCATGGGGCACGTAGAAGAAAAGTAAAAACACTTTCATTATGCAAATCTACCCAAGTTCGATAGCTTGGGTACGATTAAGCATAGTCTCAACTTTGTCTGATCAGCCGTTGTTGAGATCCGAGTCAGTGAGGGGATGCTGGAATGATTCTGCACTTTTCGAATTTGCTCCTAGAACTGTCAATTCGTAAACACATTTGTATAACATACAAATTATATGGGTTTTGTGTACGAACCGACAATGTTCCACTAACAAAATTATCCGGAGGTTAATCTCGAGTTTTAGCCAATCACGTGCATGAATCTGGTAGTTTATCTCCTGGTTAACTTTAACCGCAACATAACTGGATGTGAAGAAATCGGGCATAAATCAGAGAACAGCATGGTATCATTGAAATAAAGTTAGTAATTTAACAAAAAATCTATTCGCTTAAATAAGTTATAGTTTACCTAATCTATAACACAGGGTCCTAGTGAGACAGTAACGAGTAACGAGGTATAAATAAAAAAAAGCCTTTACGTCTCGTGCACCACGCGACCGCGCATCATGGAACGCAAGAAGGCTCCGTACAAAATCGTCGATTATTCCCTAGCGTTTAATATCACACAATCGGTCATTTCGAGGTTCTCTCTCGTAATAAAATAATATCCATCAGATAATAACGAGGTCTGTGAATATTGTACAGGAAACGATATATTGTTTAAGAATGAATTAACATTGACAAGAGATATAGTTATTATTCATTTACAATTATTTTCGTCATTGGATGATAAAGTAACTAAAGCAATACGTAAATTTAATATAAGTAATATTTCAACGACTAAAGTGTCAATAGCTGGAGAGTCATATAAAGTCATGAATGCTATATTTCATAATGGTTTGTATATTAAGGAAGGTCATTACACCAGTATATGTAGAGAAGGGTTGTCTAATAGGTGGATTGAAGTTGATGATGCACAAATTAAAAAAAGAAAATGCCCTCGAGGTGCTAAAGATATTTATATACTTTTTTTACAAAACGTTGGTAAGAAATAAATACGCATATTGAACTTATGCATACGGAGAGATAATTAATTATATTGATACTTAGTCATATAATAATTGTAAATGCGCCGCTAAAATATTGGATACCAATTTTCTAGTACAATGTACTATTAAAAAGTCACAAACCTCAGTTAGAAAATTTTTACCTACATGGGAAGGGGGTACGCTTTAACATCGTGTCATTTGTAATAATAGCTCAACGAGATTTTTCATTTGATGCTAATGGTATATGCGTCATTACAATATTAGATAGC
>NW_011958558.1:0-1599 GCF_000949405.1 Vollenhovia emeryi | reverse complement strand
GTATCACTAATCCTCACTCTTCTATTACACCTAAGTATACATCGCATACCCTGATTTTGCAATTTTTGCAAATACTGTACGTTGGTCTTGCTTATGCCCATCAATATTGATGCGCAATATTCAAACAATGGTGCAACAATTGATTTATATATTGTACATCTCATATTTGGTGTCAGGTCCACCCCTATTCTTCGTATAACACCTAGTTTCGCTCCTACCTTTTTACCAATATAATCTACATGCGCCGAAAAATTTAAATATTTATCTATTACTATTCCTAAATATTTGATTTCACTCACAGCCTCCAATCTTTTATTTTGCATTTTTATTTTTATGTTGTCCTCTGTCACTTTTTTTCTACTTCCTCTTATCAACATAACTTTGGTTTTATCTATATTTAATTGCAATCTATTTATTTTTAGCCATTTTTCTACTTCAACCATTTGTTTATTTAGATTATCACTTCAGAGAGAGAGAGAGAGAGAGAGAGAGAGAGAGAGAGGGGGGGGGGGAGCGTCGTCGTCGAGGAGGTGGTTTCCTGGTGGTCGTTGTCGTGGGCCACAGAGTTTTGCACACGCGGTAGAATCTCGCACTAACGGCATGCCGACTTAGCCTATGGTGACCGATGGTTCAGCACTTTCACTTACGTCGAGGATCGCGATGTGGTCTATTATAATGAACACTCCAGGAGCCAGAGCTTATACCTTTCGTCGGGCAGAGGTTCGTTCTGTGCAGAGCTCAGAGAACTGAATACGATTTCGGGCTCCGCTGGCGGCTTATATACTGTCAGCTTATGGGGCAAGTGCGGAAGTGGTGATGGGCGGGGGCCCTTCGATCATTTTCTGATTTTATTAATTTGTACTCGAATTAGTACTCCGACTAACTCGAGTCTAGATTAGCTTAAAGTGGGGCCTCCGCTCGTCATTTTCCCGCTTACTCCTGATCGACTGCGTTTTGCATTCCCGAATAATTAATGCGCATACCAATCTCGCGTTTTTGTGCATAGAGTTCCGCTATGCCGCGCCGAAGTGCGTAAACATGGAACATTCTGGAATATCGTTGCTACGATATTAAAAGTGTTAATTTCCCATGGTCTGAACGCGCGGGTTGCCGCGGCGGCTTGAAGTGGAGGCGCGTAGCGCCCCCGTACGTGGCTGAGATCAACGGTTCGTGTGGAGGTAGCTCCGTTTTTGCGAACCGTGGATGTCAGCGTTTTAAAGCTTATTCCTTAATAATTAACGCAAATTGTTCGGATTTCTTTTATTAGGGCGAAAGCGGAGGCGCCAAAGGTCGGCCTGTTACAGTGGTTGCCTCGGCTGTCGCGTAATTAATCCAGAAACGATAGTAGAGAAAATAAGAATAGAGAACGTATGAGAGCACGTGCTGCGCGCGTGCTACGTGCCGCGTCGCGCCGGTGCTATCTATCGGGTGGGCGATCATTAATGCTTCTTGAATAGTGGCGTCTGACGAAAAATAATTCGTCGGACGTAACACCCCTATTAAGGGGATGCTGGAGCGACGGGCCAACTCCGACGGGATAGCGCCCTCATCTGAACGGAATTAAAAAAATCGATAATGTCGGTAATTATCGACATTTTT
>NW_011958557.1:0-1599 GCF_000949405.1 Vollenhovia emeryi | reverse complement strand
CGGAGTAGGGGGCGGGGCGGGAGCGGGAGCACGGGCGAGTAGCAGTCTCGCCCGGCTCCGCGTCATGGGAGGGGAGACTGGGGAAGATTGCACCTCCCGTCAGCTCTTCCTCCATCTGACCCAGCTCCCACCCCATCCCCCGCGGCAGGTCGGACAGGCCGGGCCCGGGGATGTCTTCCCCGAGCCCGGGGCTGCCGCCGCCGCTGACGTGGCGGGCGGGGGAGGGGTATTTGGCCACTCCTCTCCCGCTCCGCTGCCTCCTTATGCGAGATGACTTTCTCGCAGAAGGAGGCAAACGCGTGCCAGGACCTCTCCTCTTCCAGTATTGCGGTAATCACCGCTGGAAGGGAGAGGTCCTGCCCTAGCACGCGGACGAGCGCCTCCCGCTCGTCCGCCCACGCCGGACACTCGCCCAACGTGTGTTGGGCGGTGTCGTCCGCCGCGCTGCAATGGTGGCAGCGGGAGTCTTGCTCCTTTCCGATCCGACCCAGGAAATGTCCGAAGCAGCCATGCCCCGTCATCACCTGGGTCATCCGGAAGGACAGCCCACCCCATCCCTTGTCGACCCACTGGTCAAGGAGGGGCCCGATTGCCCCGACGACGCGCTGCCCCGGGTGTTGTTCCCCGAGGCTAAGAGCGCCTCTCGCCACATAGCGATTGTGCGTCGCCGGTGCCGGAGTCTCTGCCGAGCACGGTGAGTCGCTGACCATCTTATGGGTCTCTCCTCGGAGTCGCGGCTTTCGAGGAATATGTTACTATGTTCCTCCGCCGCGTACTCCATCGGGGGGAGACCAGCGATCACCGCCACCGCGTTGTACGCCACGGTCCGGTACGCCCTACAGATTCTCGCGGCTATCGGGCGAAACGCACGCGCCATCTGAGCGCGCGCGCGCCGCGATGCCGCGAGTTTTGGGGCCCAAACTGGGGCCCCGTAGAACGCCACGGACTTAACCGTATTGGCGTACAGCCGACGCACCTTGCCGTCCAGGCCGCCAAGGTTGGGGAGGAGCCGTCCAAGCTTGGCCGCTCTCAGTCCCGCCCTGCTTGCGGCTCTGGCAAAGTGGCTCGCAAAGCTCCATCGGTCGTCGAGGATCAACCCGAGATAGTTCATCTCGTGGCCGATCCTGACGAGGGCCGTACCCACAGCCAGAGTGAGTCCCTCGGGCGGCGCGCCGCGTGCTCCACGTCTTTTGCCGTGGAACATCACGGCCTCGGTCTTGCCGAGTGCCACCTCGAGGCCCAGGCTGCGGATAGAGCCGACTCTCGCTCCCGCTGCCACTCGCCCTGGCGAGGGCCTCCCTCCAATCGCGGCCCCCGGCTGTCACGAGCGTGTCGTCCGCGTAGCAGACGACGTGACAGTCGGGGGGGAGGGGAACACGCAGCACCGAGTCGTACCCCAGGTTCCACAAGAACGGTCCGAGAACCGATCCCTGGGGCACTCCCCGGTGCAATCTCTCCCGTCGGCGCCTGCCGCCTTGGTCGATATACTCGACCCACCTGTCCCTCAGGTAGTCGCTCACGACGCGGGCGAGATATGACGGAACCTCGCGGCGTCGGAGCGACTCCCTGATTCGTCCCCAGGGGAGGGTGTTGAAGGCA
>NW_011958556.1:0-1598 GCF_000949405.1 Vollenhovia emeryi | reverse complement strand
TCCAGTAAGATAATGAGTTGGATGCCAAGGACGGCATGGAATGAAAAACCGACCGGTTTTCCGTTATAAAACTTTTGGGAAAAATTATTGTTCCTTAGTGAGTTTTTCTATGTTTTCAACTACCAATGATAATTAGTTATTATACAAAATTATAATGTATTGTTATAAAGAAAGAAACGCTCACTCTACATATCTTTGAGGACTCTCAACCGACAGAGAGATTTTCTTCTCTCTGCTTAGAGAGTTAGAGAAAATTTTCGAAACCTCGCAGGCACCGCTGTGACAAAAATTTTTGGCGAAAATCATAGCGCGATTTCATCGACGAGACAATAATTTTGTATATAAACCGCGTGTGCATGTACAATGTACTTTGGGTATGCGTGAGAATAGAAGATGTGAGGGAATACGTCGTGTCGTGAGAAAGGAAGAGATGAGAAAGCAAAAAGCCGGCCTGGAAACGAAACGGCAGGTGGAATTCGCACGAATTTTATTCGCGATTGGCCGCGCGACGTATTTTGCGAGAGGCACTAAGTGACGATACACGCGGCGAGAAAACATGAAGGGCGCTAAGAGCACCGGATAATTTTTATGACGGTCGAATTGCGTGCAATAATAAAATTTTTTAGTTTTAGTTGCTTTGGCAACAACTCGATCGACATATCTATATACGGATACCGACGTTAGCGACGGCACACGCGAGAGATGAAAACTCTTCTTCGACATGCAAGGACGCCAACTAATGTTCTCATATCATTTGTATTTCGCAGGGCTTTCGCTTGTTTGAACAAAAATGCACGCATGTCACGGATTTACATACATCTCGAAACCTATTTAATATACTCGCGTGAATAACAGATTGCGGCGTTAGTGCACCTATTGTCGGGTCCTTAAGAGTGCAAGGTTAATCTGCTCAGGTCCTTAAGCAGCGTATCGAAGAGGATTTAAGACGCGTGTCGCGGTTTTCACATTCATGAAACGATTACAGTGAGAGATACGAGACGACACTTTGATGATGCGGGCCTCCGAGGCTACCAATTACGGTGACAGCTGCCATCTCGAATATACCCCGATACTCCATATTATTCAGTCTGTAAGATATCGATATTTGATTACAATCCAGCCTTCTTCTTGATACTCTATGTTCGACTTTAAGAAATGTCGATGGATACAGAAACACTTGCGGAAACACCTGCGCGCACAGAACTACATTCTCAAACGTTAATTTGCTTTTATTTATGCGCAAGAGTGATTACGGGAATAAGGCAGTATCCAATTTTGTTAGCAATCGTACTCGATAAATTAACGCGTAAATATCGAGTGATAAGTCGTAAGTTGTGGAGCCATTGGATTTATTTATACATCCTCGGAACAGCTATCTATGGAAGCTACTTGTGAATCGATTTCTACATTTGAGATTTAGTTTATGTTCAGACCTTTTCGATGTTTTCGGAATTAGATAACAAATTCGATAGAGTATTCCTAGAGATAATTTGCATCTGCACCTGCCCGGGAGCTCATTTAATGTCGCGCGTTACGTCAGAGCGAGAATTTGAGCCTGGTCCGCGCCGAAGAAAGGAACGACACGTGTAAATGGTTTA
>NW_011958555.1:0-1598 GCF_000949405.1 Vollenhovia emeryi | reverse complement strand
CGTCCCGCGAGTAGAACGAAATCGCCGAGCTTGACTTGAAAACGATCGGAAAGTGCAGCTTCATCTCTCGATACAATCCGCGAGTCTTACTTTCGGCGGCCTTTCATAACGCGAGGATCGTCGCGAGCGAGCGGTCGGAGCGAATCGGGGATTCGCGGAACAAGGCATGTCGGCCGGCAAGGCGGGAACGAGTCTTTGCGCGCGGTGGCGCAAAGTGCCGAGGAGAAAGCGACCTACTTGCGGGTCGAGTAATTATAAGCCTTGAACCGGAGTAAACGAGTCGTCAAGCGAGCGAGCGAGCTGACTGCGGCCGGCAACGCTCGGGCCGCCGCGGTTCAACCTGGATGCTCTGTTGAAACCAGAAATGGAAAATGGGACCGAAACCGAACTCCGTTCAGAATTCGAGAAATCCTTCCGCGAGGCGCAATCCTTAGTTTGAAAATCATTAAATAGCTAAATTAAGCAGCCCGATTATCGCGAGAGTAATTATATAATATTAAAATCGTGCATGTTCCGAGAATGTGAACTTTAAACGGGTTGCATAACAAACAAGTAATTTATAAATAACATAGGTACCCTATCTCGAAAAGAGTTTCCAACGGGCTGCAAACACGAGTCTGGGTTGTATCCTGTATAGTGTGATATATCTATAGTTGAATTTTAATATTTTGTATTTAATATTTCTCGAAATGTATAGTTTTGTCATTTAATGGAATAATAATGTTATAAATGTTACGTGTAATTCGCTAATAAAACGTACTACAGAGATCCGGCCAGATGTAATTTCCTAAATAAAATATTACTTTGTTTTTCTGAATTTAATGCAGCGCGAGATACACGTTTCGCGTGCGGCGGCATAGAATTATTTAGCTAATTGAAAAGAGCGCACGAATACGTACTTAAATTTAATTAAATATGTGTAACTTATAAAAATGTAATTTAAAAATGTTAACAATAAAAAGAGCAGGAATATCGTGCTCCGCGGCATACGTTCCCGGGATTACGATTAAAATAGAGACACAAGGCTCCGGACGGCGGAGTCGCAAGTGCGGATTGTACCGGGTGTCGTCAATTCTCCGAGATACACGCCTCGCTCGCCGTCTCTCTCTCCCTCTCTTCTCTCTCTCTCTCTCTCGTCGGACCAGCTCAAACGCGCAAAGTTCAACGGTCGTACGTGGGTGTTTCTGACCCCGGCGAGGATACCGGCACAGTGCAGAGGGCGACGGGAGTCAGGACGCGCACAATGGTCCCCGGGAAGGGCGCAGCGCGTGTCGGGACTCCGCGCGAGTGTACCGGAAGTGGACTGCGCTTTGCGCACCCACGCTTTGCGTCGCGTGGGCGCTTTCCCGCTCTCCGGCGCCGCGACGCTCCGCGTCGGGATCGTCGGGCGTCGTGGCCGCTGCCGCCGCTGCATTGATCGGGAGGCCTCATCCGCCGCCCGCCCCGTCCCCGGCCTCGTCCCCGTGCCCGTGCCCGTTCCCGACGCTCCCTCGCCGACGAATCATAGTCGGCGGAACGCGGGGATGGTGGTGGCGATGGTGGTGGTGGGGGTGGGGGGGGGGGTGGTGGGGGCGGCGCGGCGGCGGGGACGGCGGCGG
>NW_011958554.1:0-1598 GCF_000949405.1 Vollenhovia emeryi | reverse complement strand
CGTAAAGCTGAAATTTCATGTGAGCGTAGAAAAGCTGGCTTTTAACCCCACTTCGCCGCAATGAAATTCCAGCGTTAAAAAGTTAAAGCTATCGCTCCTACTTTTTCATGGAGCAGTTTAACGCTGGCTTTTCAGCTTGTATTAAATTTGTGAGAAGGTGAAGAACGTAAAAGGAGTGTTTTTAATCTTGGAGCATTTTACTATAAAAAATGGATAATTATCAATTAAACATCACAGATATGGAAGAATATAGACTTGTGACAGCCACAGTTGCAGCAGAGATTAAGAGGCGACGCGCAGCTGTTGTAATTGCTATAATGAAGTTATTACGAAATAAAAAAATATACAAAGAGAAAAAAAGATACAAAAAGAAAAACTATTGGGTGGCTCCTATTTTTGAAAATCGTTCGGAACATAGTTTTTTTTTTCGCGTCGGTCCCAAAATTGATTTTAGAGGACATACGATTTCATAATTACTTTAGAATGACTTCGATTCAGATGGAAGAATTGCTTGGCATGATTGGATCAAAATTACAGAAACAGGATGTTGTTCGACAATCTATAACACCATCTGAACGGTTGGCACTAACATTGAGGTTTGTTTTACACAGACGTAATAATATTGTACATTTTGTTTATTGTATGAATTGTTATTATGTACATGTTACATATACATTACATATAGAATATACTTTATTGTTGTAGATATCTTGCTTCTGGGGACTCTATGACATCGATGTCCTATCAGTATCTTGTGGGAGTAACAACAGTGAGTAATATTATTCGTGAGACTTGTGCAGCAATATGGGATTGTTTGAGCCCGGTAGTCCTCTCAGGTAAACTTGAAGAAAGGGATTGGCTGGATATCGCTAATGACTTTGAAAACATATGGAATTTCCCTCATTGTATTGGGGCCATTGATGGAAAGCACGTCATCATTCAAGTGCATAAATTTATTGTTATATACATTATAATTTAAATAAAAGATATAATTTTAAAAAGTATAATTTTAAGTAAAATAATTTTCTGTTTTAGTGCCCTAATAAGGCTGGATCGACATATTTCAATTATAAACAGTCTCACAGTATAGTTTTAATGGCCATCTGCGATGCGAAATATATAATCCGATTTGTGGATATTGGAGCATACGGACGACGAAGTGATGGTGGTATTTTCAAAGATAGCTTTATAGGGAAAGCATTTGACGAAGAATGGATGGGAATTCCGCAGCCAACAGCGATTGGAGAAGGAGGTCCTGTTCTACCATACTGTCTTGTAGGAGATGAAGCTTTTCCGCTAAAATCATATTTGCTTCGTCCATATCCTGGTAGAGGTGGACTTACAGCAGAACAGAGCATATATAATTATCGTCTCAGTCGTGCGAGAAGAATGATTGAAAATACATTCGGCATATTAGCAAGTCAATGGCGAATATATAGAAAGCCCATCATCGCTAGTCCTAAAAATGCAAAAATAATGGTTTCAGCAACCATTTGTCTACATAACTGGCTTCGCCGACAGGATGATAACATATATGTACCTCCGACTTTAATCGATATTGATGAACCGAATAGCTTTAAACCAGGTTCTTGGCGAAC
>NW_011958553.1:0-1598 GCF_000949405.1 Vollenhovia emeryi | reverse complement strand
ATGCTGTATCCACGAGATCAAGATCGGTAAACTCATGGGCGAATTCTTAATCGCATAAGCCGACGCCAGTGCTACAAGTGGCAAAATTTTGATTCACTGGCTTGCAATAATGTCGGCCCACGTTCGGTCCATAGACATAGGGTTTGTTTTCTGTTCCTGCACTGGTGAACTAGTGCAGTAAGCTAGAATGAGAAAAAATATGCTTGTCTTACTCCAATTTATTGCACTAGTTCACTAGTGTAGGAACAGAAAACAAGCCTATAAGCTGCGTTCGGCATTGCAAATCCGAAGCGTCGGAGTGCTGTTTCGCATTCGAGTGAGCGAGAGGGGAGAATGAGATAGACAGGGAGGAGGAGCACTCCGACGCCTCGCGTTTGCAATGCCGAACGCAGCTATTGTATATATAGACTGTGCGTTCCCTACTTTACTCGCGTGAAACCATGTGCCAACTTTAGAACGAGATAGCTGGTGTTCGCTCGTATCTTTGTCTTTGTCGAAGTGAAGTAGTGGGGGTAAACAAAAGAGTAGAGGAACGATAGATAGACAGAGAAAGAGATACGAAGTAAAGCACATGTTGTCTCTTTCTCAGGGCGACGTCCCATAGCGCGGAAATACTCGGCGGAACGGAATGCGCGGAACCAGCGCGGCCAATCACAGCCATTCCGCTTTTCTCGAGCCGTTCCGCTATAGTTTTACCGCTGAAATCCGCGGAATAACCGGATAACCTCTATTGTGTTTTTGCATACACGTTCCGACACATTAGCATTTCATGATTACTTACTCTGTTCATAATTATTTAATAATAGTATTGTCTTTGGAACGTGTATGAAGAGATTATCCGTTCATTCCGCGAGTCAATATCAGGCAATATCAAATTATAATTGTACACGTTTCCGCTGATGCATTTCTCCTAATGTCCCATTAAGCGGTAAACACGGCAGCGGAATTGGATTTCAACCAATCGTAGGAGAGTTCTACATTTACATGAAAAATATTTTACAGAAAAAACAGATTTTATTGTTAATACTTTGTCATATATTATGTTATTTGTGTAAAATATTATTTTAATTATTATAAATGTTGAAAATAACATTTAAAAAGTCATCTTTTTTATCGTTCCGCGTGATCCGCTTCCGCGTATTCCGCTCAATGGGACATTAAGGTCTCATTTCATTGACGCTATGATTTAGCGTCAAATATAGTCACGTGACTAAATTTACCGCTCGCCTAGGGAAGGAGAGGTAGTTGCAAAATATGAGCGTCGTGAAACCATCGCTGGCTGCGTTCAAAAACACCACCCGAGTACCCCAGACTCCCCAGAGTATCATTTTATCCTTGTTTAACATACGGTGAGCAACAAGAATAGAATAATACGCTGGGGTACTCGGGTGGTGTTTCTGAATGCAGTCCTTGCGACACCCAGTCATACCACGGCACACTGAAAAAGTTGAGACGGTCTCAACTTCCCCCCCCCCCTACGTCGAGAAGTCACTAGAACTCATTTGCCGCTGGTTTCTAGCGTCCATGAAATTGCACCTTAAGCCATGGAGAATATATAAGGAGACCGAACCATGTATAACCAGCACAGTATAACCAGT
>NW_011958552.1:0-1597 GCF_000949405.1 Vollenhovia emeryi | reverse complement strand
CCACTGTTTACCACAAAACAATGTACCGTACTTAAACACGAGTAGCATAAGCGGCATGAGTGTGACAAGGATGCATGAACATGTGCCAATATTACAACACCAAAATGTTTTACTTCTAGACGTTGGCTACTCTGTTTACACAATTCGACACGAGTGACGTCATTACCCGATTCCCCCAGGCAATTGAGCACACCATGTAATCCTTCCACCATGCAGTGAAGTGTCAGACACTAAGCGATTTGCCGCCTGGGACGTCTTGCATTGGACCGAGACTAATCTGCGGTTCAGCCCGCTGACCTCCACAATATCGCGAGGCAAAATACCGATACGGCTCACAGTAAGCGGGTGAATCGGGGAATCATCGTTCATACGTTTCAGATATACGGTAAAGGGGGGAGGGGTATTATTAGAGTATTTGGTGGGGAGTACGGATTTTGCAGGAGTTTTATTAATGGAGAATCTAGAAGTATCAGGAAGAAGCAGGGTGCGGGCGGCGGACGAGGAGACATCCGTAGCGACGGATGCCGAGGCCGGCAGCACGCCCTCAACCAAAGGGATAGAAGATGATGCAAGGGGACGAATACTTGAATTCATGTCTACGTCACCGTCTGATGCGTTGGAATGTCCATCCGGAAGGTGCTTCAGTGGAGAGTTCGTACGAGAGGGGCTAGTAGAGCTGGATAATTCCGACTTCGATCCTGAGGGTCCTCTCTTACGCTTGGACGATCGTGAAGAGCGTTTCCCGCGCATGTCGGCTTCGAGATTACTACGCAGGCGCGAGATCGTTTCCTCCAAGGTGTGAAAGGTTTCACCTGGTGCATTCAATGAAGTATCACTAGGATTAGTGGAAGGAATGAATGAAGCGGATGTGATAGGCACAGTAGAATTATTTGCATCCCCCGCGGATCCTTGATGATTGTCTATGTTAACTGTAGGAATGGGGGGGGGGGGAAGTGCTGTTGGGCAGCCCATGGCTGACGCAAGAGGCCGAGGCCTCATCTTGCACGTGGTTAAGATCCAGCAAGAAATAAAGTGAAAGTACGGGATGTCAACGCGAGGATAGAGCCTCGAACGAGCGCGAACGCGATTTAGGTCGCAAACGGCAACCAACGCGGTGAGAACAACGGCAGACACAGTCGCACGGCGATAATACACTGTTAGCACGACAGCGGGCACGTCCGTACCGGTCCGCGGTCCGCGAGCCAATCCGGGCATAGTGTAAGGATTACATGGTGTGCTCAATTGCCTGGGGGAATTCGGGAATGACGCATGGTGGAAGGATTACATGGTGTGCTCAATTGCCTGGGGGAATTCGGGAATGACGTCACTCGTGTCGAATTGTGTAAACAGAGTAGCCAACGTCTAAAAGTAAAACATTTTGGTGTTGTAATATTGGCACATGTTCATGCATCCTTGTCACACTCATGCCGCTTATGCTACTCGTGTTTAAGGGCCAGTTTCACAAACGTTGGTTAACTGTTAACCAGAGTTCAGTCAACGCTCTATCTTTTTCTATCTTGTTCTCTAAGAAGAGACAGAGGATCAGTTAACCTTCGGTTAGCAGTTAACCGACGTTTGTGAAACTGGCCCTAAGTAC
>NW_011958551.1:0-1597 GCF_000949405.1 Vollenhovia emeryi | reverse complement strand
TATACCGTCGGATAGCGCGTGAAAATCTAAGAAAAATGCCGATTGTTACAAGTCGATCCGATCATTACGTTCCGAGTAATTAATTGTTGAAAATTAATAATTTGGGCCAATCAGCGCGCGAGCCCAACGGACAGGAGAAGAGGCGCATGCGATGGGCACGCTCGGCCGTCTAACCCTTCGCTCGGTGTATGTGTCCGCGCGCGCTGGCGGCTACAGCCGAGCGTGCCCATCGTGTGCGTCTCTTATCCTGTCCGTTGGGCTCGCGCACTGATTGGCTCAAATTAGAAATTTTCAATAATTAATTACTCGGAACCTAATGATCGGATCGACTTGTAACAAACGGCATTTTTTTAGATTTTCACACGCTATCCGACGGTATATCGCCAATGCGATGATTTATTAACACCCTGTATACCTTTATACGGACATTTCTCAGAAAGTGCACGGGATATCACGAGACACGGTAGTGTCTCGCGTCAAGTGTAAGCGCAGCTAGGACCGCGCGCGCGAGACCGACCATGTTGTAGTTTACGCGAGTGCGCGAGTTGACGGGTCCTCGGAATTTCGGATCTCAACAACGGCTGATCCGACGAACTTGAGACTGCGCTTAATCGATAGCTTGGGTACGATTTGCATAATAAAAGTGTTTTTTTCTCCTACGTGTGCCATGACTGGAGGTATTGCAATGCAAAGTCAGTTTTGTGAAATTTTGGCTTAAGAAACATCTTTGTCGTCGTCGTCGTCGTCGATCAGACCAGCGTCCTTTTCAGTTTTCTACCGCAACGTGGCATTGGCGCTGCTATCGCGACTGACGTATCTCACGTAGTGTCTCGCGCAAAGTATTAGGATCTTGAATAAGTTCTCCCTGTTTCCTAACAGAGTGTATTACCAGGACTATGTGCATGTAATTTCAGATAGTAACGCATCTACAAAGAAGTACTATCGGTAAGCTTGAACTTCAGTGTATGTTAGTTCGCCACAGTGCAAACGTTTTTTTTCTTATTCTAAAAATGTCGAGTTTTGTGCCAAGTAAAGAATACACCAAGTATAAGCTCCAATTCAACCGAATATATTTTGTTACTCTATCTTTTTTGCAAAAGTATATTCTCTACAAAACTATCTTCTCTACAAAAGTAATGATATCAACAAATTGCGCCAAATATAACAACGGATATTTATACAAACTAGTTGCTTTAGTATTAGTTTTTGATTAAAAAATGTTATATTTCTTAAAAAATCAAACTAAAGATTTTATTGGAAAAAATAATGGAGTTAATAATATAACACCGATGAAAAGAATAGCAACTATTTAGAAATTTAGAAACTCTGTATCTATTCAGGCGAATTAAGGCCTGTGTCCATGACGCTAGTACTTGGTCCAAGTTCTAATTCCGCGAAATATGTAGCAAATCAATATAGCTGTTCCACAAAAGTTGCAAGTTGATGGCTACGCATTTCTCAAAACTAGAACTTGGACCAAGTACTAGCATCATGGACACAGGCCTTAATTCGCCTAAATAGATACAGAGTTTCTAAATTTCTAAACAGTTGCTATTCTTTTCATCGGTGCTGTCGATACATTATTGGCCGAATGAGA
>NW_011958550.1:0-1597 GCF_000949405.1 Vollenhovia emeryi | reverse complement strand
TGAAAGAGTGCGAAACTTGCGCAAAAGCTGCTCCCTCGCCAGTCAAATGCACACTTCAGTCATGGCCCGTGGCTACCCGGCCATGGTCTCGCATCCACGCCGACTACGCAGTCTCCGTAGAAGGGTTCAACTTCCTGGTCATCGTTGACGCCTACAGCAAGTGGCCTGAAATTTTCAAAACCACTGCCACCACATCATCAAGGACCATCGAGCTTTTCTCTGAGGCGTTCGCTCGTAACGGCCTACCGGACACGCTGATCACCGATAACGGAGTGCAGTTCACGTCGGACGAGTTTAAGAACTTCTGCGCTCACAGCGGCATCGAACACATTCGCTCGGCCCCGTACCACCCTCAGTCTAACGGCCAGGCCGAAAAATTCGTCCACCTTCTCAAGACGGGGCTGGAGAGAGCCCAAGGAAACGTCGATCAGAAACTGCGCGAGTTTCTTACTTGCTACCGCCGCACTCCATCGTACTCACTTGGCGGAAAGTCCCCATCGGAACTTATGAACGGAAGACCGATGAAAACAAGACTCGATTTGTGCAAGTCAAAGCCATCACCATCTCAGCAACGGGACGAGCAGATGGAGGCCCGTTTCAACATTTCTCACGGCGCCAAGTGGAAGGAGTTTACCGTTGGCTCCCCCGTTTATTACAAACGCAACCGATCAAACATCGACTGGGAGTGGATTCCGGCCACCATCCTGAGCCGTTCCGGAGCCGTGAACTATGCAATTGAGTCCGAGGCAGGGAAAGTATTCCCAAATGTACACGCAAATCAACTGAAATCACGCAAAACAAAGAACGAGTTCCTGGAGGCTTTTGACCTGACCGACGTCACTGACACTGAAGTCGAGCCGTTCATCACGCTGCAAGCAGAGGCTCACGAACAAAATCAAGAAGACGAGAACCAAGACCTAGAGACAACAGAAGAAATCTTCGAGGACGCTGAAGATTTTCAAGAAGTCGAGCAACCCGCACCCCTGCGTCGCACGACAAGGGTCAATGCAGGAATTCCGCCTGCTCGCTTCGGAGGGAAGGATTAAAACTTAGCGGGGAGGAATGTGGTGACCCCGCTTACGCATGGCCCCCACTAATACGATACGTTGGTGGCGACCCGACCCCCCCCCCCTGGGGCAGTCGCGAGATACCTACCGTTGGTAACGCGGAGAATAAAAACATTGTCACCTAAGTAAATCTAATTGTAAGTCTCGTTCGAGCTTCCGATAAATAAACATAGTTAATTAGAGGAATCCTCGCCTCCCGTTTACTGAGTGATACACCACAGCCTACGGGATTCTTCAGTCACACCAATTTTTTTTAATGGCATCCCCTATTTTTTATTACATGTTCTTGTAGCTGACCTCGAGAGCTTTCTAAAACGCTATAATAAAGTATTTTGTTATTAAGAACTTTTAGAGTTATTAAGGTTTGAAAGTTCCAATATTTTGACATAAATTACAAAATATCTTGTAAAATATTCATTTTTTTATCATCTTACCTTAATACTTTTTGAACAGAATAATAAAAAAATACTTTATTAAAGCGTTTTGGAAAGCTCTCGGGGTCAGCTACAATTAGAATATGTAATTAAAAA
>NW_011958549.1:0-1597 GCF_000949405.1 Vollenhovia emeryi | reverse complement strand
TATAAAAATCGGCTGTTGTGCGCTGATTTATTTCTCCTTTTTTTCTTATTTTTCTTTCTTCTTCTTTTCCTATCTTTTATTTTATAGATACAAATCGGCTGCTCTGCGCCAGTAAAAATTACTTGGTATACTGACAGAAGGCTGCTGTGCGCCAATAAAAATTAGTTGCTATACGCTGACAAAGCTGTGCGTTTATAAAAATCGGTTATTCTAGGCTAATAAAAATTAGTTGCTGTAATCTCAATCAAATCAACGGTTGTGTACCGATACATTAAATGAAAATGTCTAAAGAAATAGAAAAACAAATGACGTTGTCGGCAGAACAAAAAAGGCTTCTTGCTCAAGGCGAATGGTTAAACGATGTGCATATGGAGCAATTTGAATATCTTTTAAAAAGTTGTTCAGATTATAGACCTGTTGCAACATGGCGAGTGCAATGTCTCGATACAATACAGCCTGTAGCGGAAAATAAAAAACATATACAAATTTTACATAGCTCATCTAGTCTATCGGATGGACATTGGGTGTGCAGTTATTATGACACAAAACAGTTATTTATTTACGATTCATTAAATAATAAGAATTTACACAAACATCATAAAGATTTTTGGACACGGTTATTTCCAACTTATTCTTTTGATAAACAACCTGTCAGATTTCCTACTGTGCAACAGCAACCAAACTGTAATGATTGTGGCGTTTTCGCAATAGCTTTTGCCATTTCATTATTATTTAACATTAAACCCGAAAAAGTTAAATATGACCACAGTTTAATGCGTTCACATTTAATAAAAATTTTTGAATCAAATATGATTGAACATTTTCCTCAAGATTTAAAATATGGTGTTCCTCAGAAAGTACTTCCATTAGCAGTAATAAAAGCGAGAGAGATTGACGCGGCCGCGTTTTTTCAAAAACGCAAAGCACGTCAAAAGAATACGTTCAATCAATAATGAGTTCTAAAGCAGAAGATATTAATGAAAAAGAACAATATGAGGTAGAAAAAAGAGAACATATTAATGAATTGATAGGTCAAATGCACAAATTAGAAATTAATCGTGCTAAAAGACGACTTCGATATGAACAGAATTTGGAAAGTAATCGTGCTGAAAGACGACTTCAATATGAACATGATAAAGAAAATAATCGTGCTAAACAACGACTTCGATATAAACAGAATTTGGAGAATAACCGTGTTAAAAAACAATGTCGATATACAAAGAATGTAATAAAAGAACGTACACAAATGCGAGTTCGTTATTTAATAAATTCTCAGCGTGAACGACGGAGACAAAAGGAATTACCTTCTGATCGTAAATGGCTTTATAATAAGCGATATTACGAGAAAAAGAAGTTGAATTCCATACATACAAAGAAAAATCACGATATTGCTAAAAATATTACCAAAAAGTATAAAAAACTTTGGTCGAGTCACGTTAAAAAGCTTAGTAACCCTTTGGCTGTTACAAAAATTTTTGAGAAACTCGATATTAAAGATCCAATTGAGAAACGATTAGAAGCAGAGAGAATCATACGTTGGTCTATGTGTATTAAAGAGAGTTATAGCCGCGGTATGCGACGAATATTAACTTCACTA
>NW_011958548.1:0-1597 GCF_000949405.1 Vollenhovia emeryi | reverse complement strand
CTTTTTATTAATTCCGGCCGCCGTTTCGACGTTACGGATCTCGACATACTCGCCAACTTTGTATTTGCGCGCCGCCTTTCTTCTTAAATTATAACGCTCGGTGCCTTTGCGTTGCTCCTCGTTAATTTTCCTACTCGCCTTTTCTCTGAGTGCGTCCAAATTTCGCTCGATATTAACATTTTCTTCAATTATTTCTCGAAGCGAGTCGTTCGCGGGACCTCGCTGTTCTATACCAAATAACAAACGTGTCGGGGTCTCGCCGGTCACGCG
This sequence comes from Vollenhovia emeryi, assembly GCF_000949405.1. Taxonomy (NCBI): domain Eukaryota; kingdom Metazoa; phylum Arthropoda; class Insecta; order Hymenoptera; family Formicidae; genus Vollenhovia; species Vollenhovia emeryi. The sequence continues at coordinate 1,327 of NW_011958548.1, read as the reverse complement.
ACACACAGTGTTATTTATCGAAAACTCGATCTTGTCTAGCACACGGTCCCACCTAGACGGTACCTCACTCAACTTCGCGAGCATAGGAGTGATCATTCTATTGTATCGCTCGACTTGCCCATTCGCCCTGGGCGTGCTTACGGCTACCAGGACATGCTCTATTGTTTCGGATCTTACAAATTCTTTAAACACTTCAGAGGTGAAACATGTACCGCGATCGGATATCAGACGCCTCGGCCTACTATACGCGCGAACATAATCGCTCAAATGCTTTATCGTTTCCTCCGTCGTCGTAGATTTACATGGATACAACCTGATAAATTTGGTGAATGCGTCGATGATCACCAACAAGTGCCGATAGCCCTTTCCCGTTTTCTCTAGCGGGCCCATATGGTCAAGATGTATAGTCGCAAACGGTACATTTTCCTTCGGTATGCTATGCAAATATCCTTCCGCTCTGCCGCTCGGCGGAGAAAACTCGATACACCTAAGACAGTTATTTATATACTCACGCACTTTCGCCCGCATTTGAGGGAACCAATAGACTCTCGCAATGTTCTCGATAACCTTGTCGATCCCTACGTGACCTAGGTCGTCGTGACACGTTCGAATCACGTTTGACTCCATCGGACGCGGAACGTAGAACAATAGTTTCTTATTTTTCTCCTTTCGGTAGACTATACCGTCTCGCAACTCATAATATTTTACGTCGCCCTTCTCGAGCCCGTCGCGTATTCTCCGGACCTCATCGTCGCGATCCTGACAAACGGATAGAGTTCTTTCTAGCGTACTACCCTCGAGTACGAGCACACTGTGGCAACGACTGAGCGCATCTACATGACACATGCGCTTCCCGGGACGGTGAACTATCTCGTAGTCATAGTTCTGCAACATCAGAGCCCAACGCGAGATTCGAGGGTTAACATCTTTCTTATTTAACGTTAGCCGGAAGCTATCACAATCCGTTATGATTTTAAACTTTCGCCCCGCAAGATACACATGAAATCGTTTTAGCGCGTACACGGCAGCAAGACACTCGAGCTCGAAGCTATGATACTTCGACTCAGCGGGGGTGGTACGCTGACTCCAAAAAGAAATCGGGCGCCACGCACCATCCGTCTGTCGCTGGAGCAATATTCCGCCAAATCCGCTCGCGCTCGCATCGCAATGCAGTTCCGTCTCCGCGCGCGGGGAGTAAATCGCCAGCACGGGTTTACTCGACAGTTGTCGCTTAAGCGTCTCAAATACCGAATTCTCAACAGCTCCGAACTTGTAGGTCGCGTTCTTCTTTATCACGTCATATAACGGTTTCGCTATCACGGAAAAA
>NW_011958547.1:0-1597 GCF_000949405.1 Vollenhovia emeryi | reverse complement strand
CCCCCATCTCTCGCGGAGGGGGGTCTGTGTAGACACCCCCCCCACCACCCTCTCTATCCGCGCGGGAGAGGTCGCCCTCTCCCGCGTCTTCCGCGGGGGGGGGGGTCTGTGTGGACACCCCTTCCACTGCCCTCCCCATCCTCGCGGGGGAGGTCGCCCTCTCCCGCGTCTCCGTCGGCGGAGGCGTCCGCGAGGATATCTCCGTCCTAAGGACCTCAAGCTCACCCAGGCGTTTGGAGAGGTCGCGTCGCTCCATCCACATAAAGTGGATGGCGACCATCGCCCTCTCCACGCTCCGGGTGAGGAGGTCCTTTTCCCTCGGAAGGATTAGGGCCCCAAAGCCCTTCCGCCCTTCCCTGTCCGGCCTGCAGGCAGCGGTGCTGCGCCAGGCCTTCAAGGGCCGCCTCCGCGCGCTCCGCGGAGGTCGCCCCCTCGGTCGCCTTAAAGGCTTCCCGGAAGCCGAGGGTGCGCAGCTGGTCCTCGCCGGCCAGGTAGGACTTATGGGCCAGCCTCACGTGGCCCAGTCGTCGCACCCCCAGTCGGACTCCTCCGAGCCCTTCGGGTCCGCCGCTTTCGCCGCTCTCTTCCTTTTCTCCCGTCTCTCCCGCGTCCTGCGGTTAGGTGAGTCGGGAGAAGAGGAGCCGGCGCCCTCCTTCTCGGGGGTTTTCCCCAGAGTCTCTGGGGCCCCCTTGCTCCCCTGAGCCGAGACATCTGGCCCTCCAAGCAAGGCGTCCATCCACTCCTGGTCGATGGGCATGAAGTCCAAGCTCCGCCCATCGACCATTGCCGCCCACTCCCTTCGCTCGCGACTCTTCCGCGCCCTAAGGCTGGCGGAAGAGTCCCGAACGGAGCCGGCGCCCTCATCCTTGAGGGATTTTCCCCCCTTTTCCCCGGGTTTTTGAAAGGTACTCCATTTCAAAAATATCCCCTCAACCCGCGGCGGCTACCCCGGTAGGGCATGCCCTCCTCCCCCATCTCTGGGGGAGGCCCCGAGTACTCCCGGGGACCGGGATATGGCTCGGGCCGGGGGAAAAATACATCCCCGGCACTGACCTCCAGCCCCCTACTCACCCCCCCACTACAGGGGGGCTTTCGGGGATCCCGGGACTCCGACCTCCCGGGCACCGCCGCGGGCGCAGCCACGCGGGGGGTCCCACGGACGGTTGGGGCGCCAGGAGCGGCCCGTCCTCCCGACGCCTTACCCGCCGTGGCGACCGGCGCATACGTCTTTCGCCGGAGGGCAGTCCTCGCTAGAACGCGAGGGCCGTCGCAAGGGACCCTCCGGTACGGGGTGCGATGGGGGGCGTGACACCCCCAAGGTCCCCCTCATCCGAGCAGGCTGCCGCCGCAAGCCAGGGGAGAAAGACTCCCCCAGCCCCAGCAACAGCCCCCCGCCAGCGGCCCCTCGGACCCCAACCTGGGAAATGTCCCAGCGGCTCCGGAGGGCCCCGTGCCGCCGAGCCCCGCCTCGGAATACGTCCGAGCGGCCCCGGGGTCAGGCCCCGCTGCGCCTTCCCATGCGTACAAGGTACGCCCCGGTGCACCGAAGTCATTCGATGCACCTTTGCACGTCCCACAGGCACAACGAGGCCCCCAC
>NW_011958546.1:0-1597 GCF_000949405.1 Vollenhovia emeryi | reverse complement strand
CGATAATTGATCTCGTTGCAGAGCCGAAAACTGGTTTCCAAATCGCCTTCAATATGTTCGATATCGACGGAAACGAGAGAGTCGACAAAACCGAGTTTCTCGTGGTAAGATAGCTGCATGAGTGCTGTTCGTTTTTGGTAATTGCAGATGCAGGAACATTACAGCTATTAGTAAAAACTCGTTTGTTAATTTTTCCCCTTTCTACTTCACGAGATAAGATTTAAGTTCGCCTCGTTCCGATAGCAGCGGAAGAACAAGTGTCTCCTTCTCGAGCTATTAAATCGTAGATTTGTCTTTTCAGCGAGTAGAAATAGAATAGAATTACTTGGAGCAATAATGTTGCACATTACATTGCATCCTGATTTGAATGAATAAGTTTTACTAACATTGTCCATTGAATTGTATTCTTACTCGCCATCTTCTTAAGAGTCAAAATTGTAGTGGTAGAAAAGGGGCGTTTCCACCTTCAAATATCAAGAATGTATTTTTCTTTTTCCAAAAGATACAAGTGTAAGTTGAAGAATGCGAAACTTTACCGAATTCTGGTTTGCACGTGCTAGGTGGAACATTTAGGGGATGGACGTGCCAAGGAGAAACTTCTATCGCTAAGAAACTTTTGTACTAATTGATCGATTAGCATCAACGGAGTTTTTGTTGTTCTCGCAGATTCGCCGTTTACTTGGCGGCAGCCTGAGGAACGGGATCTCGACGAGCCGACAAAACGTGCAGTGAGTTTTAGAAAAGTTTCAGAAAACCTATCCCTCAATCAGGACGATGTCAGAAGTTGAACATCGACCGGTGTTTAGAAAATCAATATGTGGATGCCGTTATATCTTTTTCAGCTGTGAAATCATCCAACGGCAGTTTGCTATTCCATTTATCGCCCTGAACTGTTTATTTTGCGCGAGAGAACTTTGAATTTTTTTTTAAATGTATCGCGCGTTTTAAAATTGCATTTCTCCCACGAACGTAGAGGAAAGTATCCCCTATTATGAGATAGGCTCCTAATATGAGATAGCGAAATCTGTTTAGTGGAAAATTGATTGCCAGACTGTGTAATCGTAGCGAGAAAAGATCTGCGATTGAATTTGGACGTTGAAAACCTACTGTCTCACGTTAGAATCTTATTTCATAATACAGGACTTTCCTCTATATCGTCAAGATGAACGACTCGCTTTTAAGAGTTTCTTGATAAAATTTTGAAAGTCCGTTATATTTCAGAGTATTATATGCTAATTTTATTGAATATTAATATCTATTCGATGTCTTAAAAAAAAAGATTTATCCAGTGTTCACTTAGTATTATTAATTATTGTTTGCAAGTATTTTGTTGCAATAATTTCGAGATTTTTCTTTTATTACTTTCACAATGCGCTGTTCTGCGAGGCTAATGCTTGTTTTACTTATTTCAACAAATTAGTTACGTGCCATAATGGCCCCGAGCGAAGAGATTCTAGGCAGGGCGAAACTTCGCGAAGCTCATCCGAATAAATCAAACGAAATCGTCCCAAGTTCTTACGTAAGTCTGCAAATATGTAAAACGCTGTAAATTACGCTGTTGTGTTTCAATGTTAATTTACGGGGGTTACATTTTTTT
>NW_011958545.1:0-1596 GCF_000949405.1 Vollenhovia emeryi | reverse complement strand
CTTGCTCGCTCGCTCCACCGTCGCTCCACCTTCCGCTCATCGATCGATTTTCTTAAATGCCTTCCGAGTCCGGCCTACCGTCTCCTGCATCCTCATTCGCTCAAACGTGTAAATTAATTACTCGATAACTATTGTTACTTTTGTACCGCGGCACATGACATTTTTCCTTAGTTTAACCCATTCTACCACTATTTTCAAGTTGGCTACTTTTGCACCAGACACCCTGTATATGTATAAGTTCAGGCGCGGTTCTAGCTACGCTTGTATTAGGAACTTGAATAAGTTCTCGCTGTTTTTCGTGAAAATTTTCGAAACTGTTGTGTTATCTACTCGTAATGATTTTGCAAGTTCAGCTAGCGTATGACATGGGTCTTCATTAAGTAATTCTTCCATTCTTCTTCTTCAAACTTTTTCGGTGCACCAGAGCGTTCTTTATCTCCAAGATCAAAATCATTATTTTTGAAGCGTCGAAACCAGTCTCTGCATGTCGTTTCCGACAGAGTATGCTCACCGTAAGTCTCAACAAGAATTCTATGTGCTTCAATTGCAGATTTCTTTTGAATAAAATAGTGCAATAAAATTCCCCGCAAATACTTTCTCTTTACTTGGCACAAAACTCGACATTTTTAGAATAAGAAAAGAAAACGTTGTTTGCACTGTGGCGAACTAACATACACTGAAGTTCAAGCTTACCGACAGTACTTCTTCGTAGATGCGTTACTATCTGAAATTACATGCACATAGTCCTGGTAATATCATCTGTTAGGAAACAGCGAGAACTTATTCAAGGTCCTAATACATGCACATAGTCCTGGTAATACCATCTGCTAGGAAACAGCGAGAACTTATTCAAGGTCCTAATACATGCACATAGTCCTGGAAATACCATCTGTTAGGAAACAGCGAGAACTTATTCAAGTTTCTAATACTTTGCGCGAGACGCTACGTGAGATACGCGACAGCAGCGCCAATGCCACGTTGCGGCAGAAAAGTGAAAAGGACGCTGATCTGGTCGACGACGACGACGAGGACGAGGACGATGACGACAAAGACGTTCCTTAATCCAAAATTTCACAGAACTGACTTTACATTGCAATTGCATTGCAATACCTCCACTCATGGGGCACGTAGGAGAAAAGTAAAAACACTTTTATTATGCAAATCGTACCCAAGCTATCGATTAAGCGCAGTCTCAAGTTCGTCGGATCAGCCGTTGTTGAGATCCGAAAATCTGAGGGCCCGTCAACTTGTGTACTCGCCTAAACTTACAAGGTCGGTCTCGCGCGCGTGTACTAGCTACGCTTACACTTGGCGCGAGACACTACCGTGTCTCGTGATACGAATCATAACTTGTAGAAAAGAAATGAAATTATACCAGCGTGTTGTATAATAAATTGTACAAACCGCACAGACAGTGCACACAAAACAACATTATTTCGATTCCCACAAGACAAATTCATTCGTCAGCAATGGATTAAAGCATGTAGACGAAATGAAAAAGATATAAATATTAATACTGGTAAGTATGCATTATTATGTGTATATGATCTCAATATGTATGACATGCAACACACGTAAATTCTGTAAATGTTCAGA
>NW_011958544.1:0-1596 GCF_000949405.1 Vollenhovia emeryi | reverse complement strand
CTGTTCGCAAAACCAATGATGTACTTCAACAAGGTTAATACTTCGTTGCGTAGCCTTTTGACTTGATTACAGCTTCACATCGAGACGGCATGGAGTTTATCAGCTTTCTGATGCGTTCAAGTGGAATTTTCTCCCATTCTTCCCGCAAAACATACATAAAAGTTTCTTTTTTGGTGAATTTGCGTTCTCTCGCCCTAAGATCTAACTCATGCCAAAGGTGTTCAATTGGATTTAAGTCAGGGCTTTGACTAGGCCAATCCAAAACAGCCACCTTTTTCTTGGCAAGAAAGGATTTGACGTGCTACGAGGCATGTTTGGGGTCATTATCATGTTAGAACAACCATTTCTCCCGAAAAATCTTCTTGGCATGGTCGAGCATATTGTTTTGGAGGATTTCCGAATACATAAAACGGTCCATATTACCTTTTACTTGGACTAATGGACCAAACCCTTTACGTGAGAAACAGCCCCACACCATGACGTGCCCACCGCCATGTTTTACAGTGGGTACCTAGTACCGCACGTTATTACGTTGGTTCATAGGACGTCTAACATAACGAATACCGTCTGAGGAAAAGAAATTAAATTTACTTTCATCACTCCAAAGGACGGAAGACCACTCTTTAGATGTCCAGTTTTTGTACTTTTTGGCAAACTCAAATCTGGCCTTTCGGTTCTTCTTTGAAATAAGGGGCTTCTTACTAGGTCTTCGTCCGTGTAAACCTATTTCATTTAAGCGGCGTTTGATGGTAGAAACATGGACATTTATCCCGTGTGATGCCCTCAAATCCTTAGCAATATCCACGGCTGTAACCTGCGGATCAGCGACTGACTTCCTTTTAATTAGTCTGTCAATTTTCCCAGTTATTTTTTCTTGGCCGCCCGGTCCTTGGATTATTGTTTACAAATCCTCTCGATAAAAAAAGTCGATTCCATGTGCTCACGATTTGTCGTGATAAGTTAAAATCACGTGTAACGGAAGATTGTGATTTCCCACTTTTTATTGCATTGATTACAGCTTCTTTAAGGGCATCGGGATACTCCTTGTCCTTGGGCATTGTGCACAATGTAATTACCAAGCTGTAAACACAGTCAAAACAGGCCAAAGAGGAGTTAAAAGCCGGATTAGGTTATTTGGGGTCGACGTTTCATGCACGTCAAAATACTTTTGAGCGTTGAATTTCTCTTAAAAATAGCAAAACAGAAATACTAACCTTGCCTAATTCAATCTGACGATCACAACCAGCACAAATAACTTCCTTTTTCTCGTACTGAAAAGAGGAACAAAAGGTTAGGGCACACGCACTGCCCTATCGATCAAGTTTGTTTGTCAAAATACTTATGAGCTCTACTGTATTTAAATTATTGTGTACCTAGGTAGCCAGCTGACGTCATTTGTCGTCATTTTGACGTCGAAATGTCGTCAGAAATGTCATTTAGACATCAAAATGACGACAAGTTACGTCAGCTGGCCACCTGGGTATACATGTATACGTAGATAAGAAAAAGTAATTAATTTCCAAGGTACAACTAATTGGCACGGTTGGGACATAACTCGTTACTTGTAACGAAATTACAGTTACAGTTACTTTTTTT
>NW_011958543.1:0-1596 GCF_000949405.1 Vollenhovia emeryi | reverse complement strand
GCCGTAGTTTTCGGTGTCTAGGTGTATTAATACCTTGAACTCGATGTCCACGTATCCCAGGTCGCCGATGACGTCGTCCAGACAGTGCGCTCCGTAGTTTTCCGTGTGTAGGTGTATTAATACCTTGAACTCGATGTCCACGTATCCCAGGTCGCCGATGACGACGTCCAGATAGTGCGCTCCGTAGTTTTCGGTGTCTAGGTGTATTAATACCTTACGAGTTTGGGTGTATTAATACCTTATTAATACGAGGACTTGGTCCAAATTCTAATTCAGCGAAATATGTAGCAAATCAATATAGCTGTTCCCCAAAAGCTGCAAGTTGATGGCTACGCATTTCTCAAAACTAGAACTTGGACCAAGTACTAGCGTCATGGACACAGGCCTTAATTCGCCTGAATAGATACAGAGTTTCTAAATTTCTAAACAGTTCCTATTCTTTTCATCGATGTTTTATTATTAACTCCATTATTTTTTCCAATAAAATCTTTAGTTTGATTTTTACGAAATCTAATATTTTTTAATCAAAAACTAATACTAAAGCAACAAGTTTTTGTAAATATCCGTTGTTATATTTGGCGCAATTTGTTGATATCATTACTTTTGTAGAGAAGATAGTCTTGTAGAGAAGTTATTTTTGTAGAGAATATACTTTTGCAAAAAAGATAGAGTAACAAAATATATTCGGGTGAACTAGAGCTTATACTTGGTGCTTTTTTTTACCTTTCAACAATTGACGCGATATCGACGACGGAACGTGACAACGCCGCATCCCGACTTAATCTTCCAAGCTAAAAAATTTTTACATTTTCATTAAACTCAAATTCTACTCACAAGAAACAATACTTTAAAATATGATTTTATTAAAGGTAGGTAAGGAGAAACGGCAAATGCGAGCCCACAGCAGGTATCCGTGCGAAATTGTCAATGTTTTTTTAAAAAACAATTTAATAAATAATCCAAATGTTTCGACCAGTTTTTGGATCATCCTCAGTGAAGCTGGGATAAAAGATATGATACATAGTGTTAAACAACTTTACAAAATATTAATATAAAGGACCCCGCACAAATCTTATGGAAACGGGTTCTCGGTGGATCTGTATGAAATTGTGGGAAAATGTTGTTCATGTCATCCTGATCAAAAGTTCTCATGGCAACAACTCTCGTTAAAGCAGCATTTTTGCTCCAGGAGACCTCAAAGATAGATATTTTATCACGCGATCATAGATGATTTCACCGATTCAGCGTTCGAAGTAATGTTTAAAAGTGTGCGCCAAGCAAAAGTACCTATACATATATTAAGAACGGAGTATGAATACCGGTCTATGATCCGGGAAAGCCTCGGAGACCGTCGTCGCGCGAGCGTTCGGTCATGGCCTTACGTGCGGCGGAAAATCAAAAGTTAACGATTGTCAACGGTCCTTTTCAGGACCATAGTGATGTGCAAAATCCGATCGCGCAACCTCCTCGCGGTGCACATTGGGTAATGCAAATGCCGACGGTTCATACTATTATTACTGTTACGATTCATCAATTTATTGGGTTATTAGATTTTATGGGATATGCAAAAAAAATATATACATATATATATATGTA
>NW_011958542.1:0-1595 GCF_000949405.1 Vollenhovia emeryi | reverse complement strand
ATTTAGCACGGCGCGCTGCGCGCGCCCCACCCCCCTCCCGCAGCCCGCCCCACCCCCTCCATCGCCCCTCCCCCTCCCCCCTCCCCCACCCCACCTGCTCTATCTCCTCAGGTGTAGCAGCTATACTGAAGAATTACCATATATTTATTATTTGTATCCTTTCTCAGCCTGTATCTCCGAAACTATTTGAGTCCGGCCCTTATATATATATATATATGAAATGACTCGGGAAGACATCCCCAACAACATATTTAAAAATGAAGCAAATCGGAGAGGAGGCCCCTATTATGCATAATTACCGAAATTTTTAAGAAAATTGACCATTTTGTTATAAATATATATTAGTTTATGTTTGAAATATTTTAGATAAATTAACCCTCAAAATAACATTAATTGATAGAATTAAAAGTATGAAAAATATATTTACATTATTATAAACTAAAGTTTCAAGTTTTAAATCGTAACATAAAAGTTGGATTTTTAAGATTAATTTTACAGAAATTTAAATCCAAACAGTTTAAATTTTAGGTTTATTGAAATATAATATGAAATATTGAAGTAAAACTCACCTAGTAAATGTACAGCGAATTTGAGTTTCCTTTTCTAACTCTCTCAACAAGTGTGATTTTTTTTCTTTTGCGAAATTCGACAGTCTTTTTGTAATATTTATATTTATGGGGATATCTTTTTTTTATTTGGAAGGTATTATTTCTGCTCCTCTTCTATCTCGTGCAACTAAACTATTTTTAAAAATTTATTTATATATTAGCTAGTTAAAAATTTTTAAAAAATTTGGATTATACAGGGTGATTCACAACATTTGTGCCAGAGCTCGTGATAAGGTAGAACGGATCGAGATGTACAGAAAAGTCCTGAACCATTTGCAATTTTGGCAATAGTTAACGAGTAATAAATTATCGAAAATCGTCGTCTTTGCCCTGCCCACTGTCCAATTCGAGCGCGTGGCGAGATGTGACCGCACGGCGATCGATATTGCCAGGCGAGGGGGGGGGGGGAACAGCTTCACGCGCGTGATACGACCATGAGTGAACGTCAAGTGCCGACCGCCGTTGCACAACGTATTGTCATTCGTTTTTTGGTGTGGGAAGGCGTTAACAATTCGGTATTGAGTGCCTGAGTAGGTCTGCTGTCAGATTAGTTGAACGAGTCACGAGGCTAGATCTTTGTTCAATAAAAAAGTGAGTATGTTCATATCCATTATATTAAGATTTCCAAAAAATTGGACTTTTATTCGTGTTGATGGCGGCAACGACAGCGGTACTGATTTCCAATCGAGAACGTTTGTCCAAGCGCTTCAGCAATGATTAAGGGTAGGACTCGGAATAGTTCGTATGGCCACGCGCGCGTGCACACAAGCAAGGAATCCTAAAATTCCTTGTGCACAAGTATATACTGCGCGTTGCTTGTGTGCGAGCGTGCGGACACGCCTGGCCGTTGAGAGGGGGGACAGCGCGCAGTTGCTGGCGAGCTTACGTCGCCGCTCCAGCGTCTCGCGTCCCCATCCCTCGCATGGCAATATCGATCGCCGTGCGGTAACATCTCGCCACGCGCTCGAATTGGACAGTGGGCAGGGT
>NW_011958541.1:0-1595 GCF_000949405.1 Vollenhovia emeryi | reverse complement strand
GATGTCCACGTGTCCCAGGTCGCCGATGACGACGTTCACATAGTGCGCTCCGTAGTTTTCGGTGTCTAGGTGTATTAATACCTTGAACTCGATGGCCACGTCGTCATCGGTAACCTGGGATACGTGGACATCGAGTTCAAGGTATTGATACACCTAGACACCGAAAACTACGGGGCGCACTGCCTGGACGTCGCACAGTGGATCGAAGACTAACAATCAGCGGACATTCACCCAAAAATTAAAGTTATAATATTTTCATTACAACTTATAATGTCAATAATAAATAAGTCGTAGATTGTTGAAACAACTTTATTTGTCTGGAATATTGCCATATTTTGCATGTGAATTTGTCATAAGGTTAGTTATTCTGATTTCCACGTCTTTTATTGTCAAAGTTTAGATTGCATTATTTCCTTACGTCTTATTAATAATCAAATGGCGATTTTTTTTGTTATAATACATATCTTATATATTAATAAAAATAATTTAATAACAATTTTCTGGGTTAGCTTAACCATTTTCCGAAATAATTGTTCATTCTTGATAAAAAGTAGAAGTATCTAAACTTGTTTTACGTTTTCCAAAAAATGTCTGAAACTGTCCGCTTTTACCTTGTATTTGCCGTATTCAGGACTGTTTTCACATTATTTTTCAAGCGAATTCAAGTGCCGCTAGGTGCCGCTTTGCAAAATATATCAAAAAACGTGTTAGTGTCTCATGCCAAGTATTTTAATTACACTAGTTTACAGTCAAAAATTATTTTGTAGACTGGTGTTATTATATTTTTTAAATTACATATAAGTAATACAAGACCAGTGAAATTGTTATTATATGAAATTTGAATACGCAAAGTATAGGTCAAAGCTAGTTCTTCGTAGTCTAATAATATTCTGTTTAAGACACTTGTCACGGATTGGGGCAGGTTCAGATTCAAACCCTGGTTGAGGTAATATTTTCCTATGATAACAAATTCTATACAGTGATTTTTAAATATAATATTTATTAGCATAAACATATATATATATATAATGTAAAAACTTGGCACTAATAAATCAAATAACACATTAATTTGAAATGCAACAGTTTTATTAACTGCAGTTATCGCAGGTATCAAAAATACTCCTTAAAAATACACATATTTTTTAATTTTATTTTTAAATCTAAATTTGAAAAACTAGTTTTAATTAAAAAGATATAATCAAATTCGGATAATTCGAAGTTAATGTTTATGCTAATAAATAGTATATTTAAAAATCACTGTAAAGAATTTGTTATCATAGGAAAATATTACCGTGCAACCTCCTCGTGGTGTATATTGGTTAATACTAATGCCGGCGGTAGCAGCAAGTTTAAAACAATTGTTGTTAACAATTGTTGTTTAAACAATATTGCATACAATTATTTAAATTGATAAAGTAATACTTTATGAGGCTGTATGTATAAGTATTTCGCTTCAGCTGCTGTGTTTCGTTTCCACAAGGGCTATGTCCGCTCTTTCCTATACTTCGATCCACTGTGCGTCGTCATCGGCGACCTGGGGTACGTGGACATCGAATTCAAGGTATTGATACACCTAGACACCGAGAACTACGGAG
>NW_011958540.1:0-1595 GCF_000949405.1 Vollenhovia emeryi | reverse complement strand
AAAACAATGTTTACGCGGGAAATGAATAATATTTTAAGAAATTCACGAAAAAAACGAAAAGATTGTAATAGGTGACTTTAATTATGATTCCTATCATAAAGATGGATTTTTAGAAAAATATTTTAAACAATTGCACTTTAAATCTGCAATTAGCAATGAGGTATCAACTACAAATTTTAATACGCAAATAGATGTAATATTCATATCAGATGTAATTTCAAATTTTAATGCAGGAGTTTACGAAACATTTTTTTCGGATCATAAACCAATTTTTATTGGCCTAAATGAGGATTACAAAGTTCAAAATTCGGGGAAAAAAGAATTGGTAAAACTAAAGACCGAAATTTCTAATTCGTTGGAGAAAAAGGATAAATTGAATAACATAATGATAAGACAGAATAATGAGACATATATTATCGAAAATAAGGAATGTGAAATAGTTAACGAAAGTAAATTCAACATCGAAAGAGAAGAAATTTCTGAAGATAATCAAACCCAAATTAATCAAATAAAGTTCGCACCTAAGAAAATTTATAGAAAAGAAATTTACTCAGCCCCACAATCTATAGAGGAAAACGTATTGGGTAAAAATTCATGGTTAGATGATAGATCATTAAATCATAACATTAAATATTAATGAAATTATGAAAATAATAGAAGATAACACTTCATATAATCGAGTAGATGTACTTTTTATTACTGGATTACAATGGGTTAATCCGATCTTTACGTGCGATGTTCAGATAATTGGAGGTCAACATACAGGAAATCATTGGCACTGCATTTATTTTGACGGAATTAGGCTGCATATATATGATAGTTTATACTACGACAAACACAATTATGAAAATCTAACATTAACAGAAAAAAGTTTCCTTAAAAAGCGATACCCAAATTTGGATGATAATAATGTAATATTTGAAAAAGTAACAAGGCAACCAGATCTCATGTCTTGTGGAATATATGCAGCAGCATTTGCTGTATCAATAGCCTTAGAAGAAAATCCATCAAATAGGAGGTATTCAACAGATATTAAAAAAATGCGGAGACATTTTTTGAGAATAATTAATGAAAAAATATTATTGTCCTTTCCCGAAGAATAAAAAAGAAAATATAATGTATATTTACAGATGAAAAAGTATTTTTGAAAAAAAAGAAAATAATTGTTATTAAATTTTCATTTTTCGTTGAAAATAGATAAACAAATAGATAAACAAATAGATAAACAAATCTAAATAAAAAATTAAAATATTCAATAAGAATGAAATTGATGAAAAACTAATAACAAATTCGAGCAAATGTGTTGTGATATACAGGGTGTCTGATGCAAAAGTAGCAATTTTGGAAATAGCGGTGGATTGGGTTAAACTAAGGAGAAATATCATGTACCGAGGTACAAAGTAACAATAGTTATCAACATATAAATTTATACGTTTGAGCGAATGAGGATGCAGGAGATGGTAGGCCGGACTCGGAAGGCATTTAAGAAAATCGATCGATGAGCGGGAGGTGGAGCGACGCGCGAGATACTATGTTTATGTTTTGGGTCGCCCGTTGCTCGCGCTCGCTGCCGCGCTCGCCGCCCGCGCCGCGCT
>NW_011958539.1:0-1595 GCF_000949405.1 Vollenhovia emeryi | reverse complement strand
GTCACCAGTAATGAATAAATAATAAAAAACTTCTTGTTGATCTAACTGGCAATATATTCTTCAGAGGAGTTACATCTGTTACGACGTTTCGACCTAAATATCAGGTCCTTATCAAGTACTCGGACTCGTGTATAGACGTTAACGGAGTATAAATTCTAGCAGCCACGCATGTCATTGTCAACGCCTGAATTTGTTAGGAGATAAAATTTAACTAAAATATCGTCCGTGTGCTATAACGTTCCGGTTTAAACGTCGTAACAGATGTAACTCCTCTGAAGAATATATTACCAGTTAGATCAACAAGAAGTTTTTTATTATATATAATATTACATATATTTAAATATACTTTTAATACATTTGAAAATAATAATTAACATTTATATTAAAATTAAATATTGTTTTGGTAAAAACGTGAACATGTATGTACAAACATATTTACCCACACAGCAAAACAAGTTTCAGAAAGCTCTCCGAAAGATGACTTGGAAATTAATATTGAAATGTAAAATTGAAATCATTCAGAAATATCTTTGAAACGTTTCATCAAAATCACATGTCATTGAAAGCTTTCCAAAAGATACCTTGGAAATTAATATTGAAATGTAACATTGAAATCATTCAGAAATCATTCTGAAACGTTTTATCGAAATCATTTATGATTCTTCTCACTGAAATATTTCAGAAATATTACAAAACATTTCAGAGAAATATTTCGTACGTAATCTCTAAAATATTGAAAGCTATCCAACATATAACTTGGAAATTAATATTGAAATGTAATATAGAAATCATTCAGAACTATTTCTGAAGCATTTAAGAGATATTTCCGAAGCATTTAAGAGATATTTCTGAAGCATTTCAGAAATATTTCCGACGCATTTCAGAAATATTTCCGAAGCATTTAAGAGATATTTCTGAAGCATTTCAGAAATATTTCAGAAACATTTATGATATCACGAGACACGGTAGTGTCTCGCGCCAAGTGTAAGCGAAGCTAGTACCACGCGCGCGAGACCGACCGTGTAAGTTTACGCGAGTACACGACTTGACGGGCCCTCAGATTTTTTTTTCTCAACAATGGCTGATCCCACGAACTTGAGACTGCGCTTAATCGATAGCTTGGGTACGATTTGCATAATAAAAATACTTTTACTTTTTTCCTACGTGCCCCATGAGTAGAGATATTGCAATGCAAAGTCCACGAGTCTGAATTTTCACGTAATTTTTATTATTAAGAAACATCGTCATCGTGGTCGTCGTGGTCGTCGTGGTCGTCGTGGTCAACCAGGCCAAAGTCCATCTCACTTTTCTGCCGCAACGTGAAATTGGCGCTGCTGTCGCGTATCTCACGTATATAGCGTCTCGCGCCAAGTTTGAATAAGTCTAGGTCTAGGTGTATTAATATCCGCGTTTCCGCATCCCCGTGCGTCTTTTCCGCGTTTCCGCATCCCCGCATGTCTTTTCCGCGTTTCCGCGTCTCCGCGCGTCTTTTCCGCGTTTCCGCAGTCCCGCGCGTCTTTTCCGCGTTTCCGCGTCTCCGCACGTCTTTTCCGCGTTTCCGCGTCTCTGCGCGTATTTTCCGCGTCTTTTCCGCA
>NW_011958538.1:0-1594 GCF_000949405.1 Vollenhovia emeryi | reverse complement strand
AGATAGTTCATCTCGTGGCCGATCCTGACGAGGGCCGTACCCACAGCCAGGGTGAGTCCCTCGGGCGGCGCGCCGCGTGCTCCACGTCTTTTACCGTGGAACATCACGGCCTCGGTCTTGCCGAGTGCCACCTCGAGGCCCAGGCTGCGGATAGAGTCGACTATCGCTCCCGCTGCCACTCGCCCCCTGGCGAGGGCCTCCCCCAATCGCGGCCCCCGGTTGTCACGAGCGTGTCGTACGCGTAGCAGACGACGTGACAGTCGGGGGGGGAGGGGAACACGCAGCACCGAGTCGTACCCCAGGTTCCACAAGAACGGTCCGAGAACCGATCCCTGGGGCACTCCCCGGTGCAGTCTCTCCCGTCGGCGTACGCCGCCTTGGTCGATATATTCGACCCACCTATCCCTCAGGTAGTCGCCCACGACGCGGGAGAGGTACGACGGCACCTCGCGGCGTCGGAGCGACTCCCTGATTCGTCCCCAGGGGAGGGTGTTGAAGGCGTTGGCAATGTCCAGCGACACAGCCAACATCACCCCCCCCCCCGGGACGTCGCCTCTTCAGAGAGGGCCTGCACATGCTTAACAGCGTCTATGGTCGACAGGCCCTCCCTGAACCCATATTGGGCCCCGCTGATGTCGGGGCCCGTTTGGGACAGGTGCTGGACGAGGCGGTTTACGAGTACTCGCTCGAACATTTTACCGACCTCGTCCAGAAGGCATATAGGCCTATACGCCGACGGGAGAGAGGCGTCTTTCCCCTCCTTTGGGAGGAGTACCAGCGTGGCACTCCTCCACCGTGGGGGGAAGACACCTCTTCGCAAACACGCGCTGTACGCGCGCGCATATTCCTCTGCGAGGACGCCCATGGCCAGGGCGTGGACACGCTTGGGAAGGCCGTCAGGACCCGGGGCTGTATTGCCCCTAAGGCCCTTCCTGACGGCCCTCTGGAGCTCCTCCGGCTGGACGTCCCAGGGAGTCGTCCCAGTCGGGGGAGTCTTCCCCCGGCTCGGAGGGTGGCCCCTCATCCTCCCCGGTAATATCGGGGAAGAGGGTCTGCACCACCCTCCGGACGAATCCCACGTCCAGCCGCTCCGTCAGCGGGGGCGCCCATGGTCTCAACTTGTTGAGAACCATCTTGTATGGGCGCCTCCACGGATCCTCCTGAAGGGAGTCGAGGAACTCCGTCCACGCCCTGCCCTTTGCCACTCTGATGGCCCGTTTGAGGGCTACCTTGGCCTCAAGGTAGCCCTCTCTCGCTCGTTCGGCCGCCTGTCCGCCTCTGCGCCTGCAGCGGGCGAATCTCCTCTGCTGGTGGACGGCTCGTCGACGTAAGTCGGCGATCTCTGCCGTCCACCAGTAGACGGCCCGCTAAGGCCGAGCTTTGGACCGGGGCATCGCAGTGTTACAAGCCGCTGTTAGCGTTGCCCCAATCCACTCGGCCTCTTGCAGGGGGTCCGTCTCCCGGGTCTCGGGGAAACCTCCCCGGACCCAACAGGCGGCCTCTAACGAGGCCATCAGGGCGTCCTCACAGAGTTTCCGGAGGGCCCATCGCGGTCGCGTCTCCTGGCGGCGCACGGGGGAGAGGACACCGAGCT
>NW_011958537.1:0-1594 GCF_000949405.1 Vollenhovia emeryi | reverse complement strand
GCAAGTGAGCGGTGTGCAAGTGAGCGGTGTGCAAGTGAGCGGTGTGCAAGTGAGCGGTGTGCAAGTGAGCGGTGTGCAAATGAGCGGTGTTCACTTGTGCCGTGTCCAACTTTTCGGTGTGCAACTTTCACCGTGTGCAAGTGAGCGGTGTCCACTTGCGCCGTGTCCACTTTTCGGTGTGCAACTTTCACCGTGTGCAAGTGAGCGGTGTCCACTTGCGCCGTGTCCACTTTTCGATGTGCAACTTTTACCGTGTGCATATGAGCGGTGTCCACTTGCGCCATGTCCAACTTTTCGGTGTGCAACTTTTACCGTGTGCAAATGAGCGGTGTCCATTTGCGCCGTGTTCAACATTATGGTGTGAAACTTTTCTGTGTCCAAAATTTCTGTGTCCAAATGAATCGTGTGCAATATTCCGTGTCTATTTGCACCGTGTCCATTTGCACAGTGTCCACTTGTACTGTGTCCAAGTAACGGCCACTCACGATGACATACTATCACAGAACCAATTGACACCGCCTGCACAATATTCCGGTCAGCCGGGAGAGCGAAACACGAACGGAAGATACATGTCCTTAAAGGAAGCACGAAACTCGATTCCCCCGTTCGATGGAACCTCAAGCAAACTACTGGAATTTTTACGTGTCATAACTTACGCAGTGAAAAGTATCGATCCACTCGACGAAGGAGCACTATTAGAAGGCGTATTATACACTAAATTGAAAGGCAGAGCCTTGACAGATTTTCGCACTAGAGATATTAGAGACTTTGACCAATTAAAAGAAGAATTAGTCGTGTGCTATCAGAGTAAGAAGAGCACTACGCACTTGCAACTTGACTTCAATACGCTAAAGCAAAGGAGCGGAGAAAGCGCTCAAGAATTCGGCCTGAGAACCGAAAAACTAGCCAACGAGCTATTCGAATCCATGGTAGAGGAAAGCAATCACCCGCCAGGAGTTAAGCAAGGCATTCTAGAATCGATAAAGCAACAAGCTTTACAAAATTTTCAGCTAGGACTGAAAGACGAGATCAAACTACTCGTCAGATCCCGAAATTACAAAACTATGCAAGACGCCATAGCTGGCGCAAGTGCCGAGGAAAAATTTAATAGTCCGAAGGAAACGGCACGGTATAGAAACGGCTATGCAAACTCGCAGCCGAAAGACAATAAAGTGAAAGTAACGTGTCACAAATGCGGAAAACCCGGACACTATAGCAGAGATTGCCGAAGCAGTCGATATACAAATCGTTTTCAGCTGCCGAAACCCGAGACGACACCCAGAGTAAATGCGGTGGAGAAGCACTGCAAACATTGCAAAAGATCGGGACACGTCCAAGAGGAATGCTGGCAATTGCACGGGAAACCAAGAAATAATAGCGCGAGATACGCTAAACCCAATTACTCGCAAGGAAAAGCGAAAAGGAACGGCAATGAGCATAATAAATACAAAGAAAAGAGCGCCAACTCAGCAGCAAGCAGTGACGAAGATGACAACAATAAGAAAAAGACGAGACGAGCGCTCGAGTATCAGGTTGCGCACATGAACGATGTGACACAGCGGAACACAGGATTAGATTTAATCAACCTGCCCAT
>NW_011958536.1:0-1594 GCF_000949405.1 Vollenhovia emeryi | reverse complement strand
TATTCGCCGAAAGCTTATAGATATGTAAGGCAAAAATTTTGTAATGCTCTGCCTGAGCCAAGTACACTTCGATCGTGGTACAGCACAATTAATTGTGAACCTGGGTTCACCTCAGAAAGTTTTGATGCTTTAAAGACAAGAGTTTCGGAATACAAAAAAATCGGGAAACAAGTTATCGTTGCCTTGATGCTTGACGAAATGGGCATTAAAAAAGGTATTCAGTATCATCGCGAAAGGAAACTTAGGGGCTACGTAGATATAGGATCAGGAATCGAGACGTGCGATGACATACCTTTGGCGAAAGACGCATTAGTTTTTATGATAGTCGCATTAGATGATAGATGGAAGATTCCTATAGGATATTTTTTAGTAAATGGGATAGATGCTTCGGCGAATGTTGGCCTCATACGAGATTGTTTACAGCGTTTAGACGAGATTAACGTCGAAGTAGCGTCTTTAACTTTAGATGGTCCATCGCAACACTTCGCGACAGTACGCGAACTCGGAGCTACTTTTAATTTCATTGATCCGAAGCCGTATTTTCTGCATCCTTCGAACAAGAGAAAAGTGCATGTTATATTTGATGCCTGCCACATGTTAAAGTTGTTTAGAAACTGCTTAGGCGATCAGAAAGAACTGTATGACGGCGAGGGCAAAAAAATTGAATGGAAATTCATAACTGCTTTAGCGTATTTACAAGAAAAAGAAGGGCTACGAGCAGGAAATCGGCTTAAGATGGCACACATACAATACTGGAAAATGAAGATGAAAGTAGCTCTAGCTGCTCAGACTCTAAGTAGCAGTGTTGCTGATGCTATCGACTTTTGTACGCGAGACTTAAGTTTACCAGAATTTCAAGGAAGCGAAGCAACGGTACGTTTTATTCGCTGTATTGATAGACTTTTCGATTTTCTAAATTCGCGTAATCCATTTGGAAAGGGTTACAAAGCTCCATTGCGACCAACTAATGAGTTTATCTGACGGTCGCAAATTTTGGCCGAGTTACAGTATTTGAAAAATGTAAAAAATGTCGAGAGCAAACTAATGTGGAATACCAAACGGTACGTTCCATTCGTCGGAATGATTACAGCAGTTATATCAATTATTAGCATTTACGACACCTACGTTAAACCGGAAGGATCTCAAATAAAATACTTGCTAACTTATAAATGTAGTCAGGATCATTTAGAACTATTTTTTTGTGCAATCCGAGGATGTGGTGGGTGGTGTCCAAATCCCACTTGTGCGCAATTTGTTTCGGCGTACAGAAGATTGTTAGTTCGCCATGAAATAATTGCCACAAATGGTAATGCTGAAAGTATGGATTCTACAAGCATCCTAACAGTTTCTTCTGGTAGTGGAAAGAAAAAATCCATCGATCGGTATGATCCTGCTGTTTATGACGTTATGGATAATGTTCGCTTCTGTAAAAAATACGGATTGGACACGGATGAGATCGGACGCTCTAGCGAAAATGACGAATTTATGGATGAATTTCTTGTATTTCATTGGCAACTATCAAATTCGCTCTCGGCGTTTTCAAGAAATTGTATAGCAAATATAGCTGGCTGGGTAGTTAAAAAAATAGTAGACG
>NW_011958535.1:0-1594 GCF_000949405.1 Vollenhovia emeryi | reverse complement strand
AAAAGTCCTTGCTCTCGTCACTCGCAAGTTGCTGTAACGTTCGGATGGCGAGAAAGGGAGCTGATGATACGCCGAAAGTAACGGTATTCAGTTGAAAAGTACGAATATGACTCTCGTGATACCAAAAGACCTTCTGATATTGGCGGTCGTTCGGATGCACCCAAATTTGCCGGTACATTTTCTCGATGTCGGCAGTGAGTACATATCTATGTGTGCGGAATCGCACCAGATGTTCGAAAAGCTTACTCTGAATTGTGGGACCGGTCATTAACGTATCATTAAGCGATATTCCTTTATTGGTTTTCGCCGAAGCGTCGAAAACAACTCTCACTTTTGTCGTATTGCTTGTGGATTTTGTAATTGCGTGGTGAGGGAGATAATATCCGCCCTCGGCTTCGTCTGATATCAACGATATGTGGCCTAAGTCACTGTATTCGTTCATTACGCGTTCGTACTCTTGTTTAAGTACTGGATTAGCGTCGAGCCTCTTCCGGAGTCCGTAAAACCGACGCAACGCAATCGCTCGCGAATTTCCAAATTCTCGTTCCGCTGGACAAAACGGTAGTCGCACGGTGTAACGCCCGGAATTATCACGTGTCGTGTTCTGTGTGAAATGAAGTTCGCATTCCGGGTCCTCCGATACTTCAAATGGTTTCGCGGTTGTGTCTTCCAAAAGCCAGAATTTCGCGATTTGTTCCGTCAATTCTGTTAATTTACATGAGACAATTCCCCTTCCGTCGGGGGACGTTGCCCCGCCGACAACGACCCATCCAAGCTGAGTCTTTTGTAAAAATAAATCACAATTGTCTCGAGAAAGATTAATTTGTCCGATTGATAATAAGGACAGAGTTGCCCCGGATCCGATGATTATATCGACCGGTCGAGGTAAATGAAACTGTGGATCTGCTAGCCTTAAATTCGACGGTATATCAATTGTTTCGCGTGGAAACGTCGCGTTCGGAACTCTTTCTGCGATTTTCGGGACTATCAAAAATAAAAGTTTTTTCTGGAAATCATTGTGAATCGAGGTGAAAGGAAAATTCAATCGCACCGTTCGATGTGGTGTTCATGTCGTCAATCGCGCCGACTGGAATACGACACGGACGTACCGGTAGCCTTATGCTTCGGGCAAACTCCTCCGTTACAAAATGTGCTGTTGCGCAGGTATCTAATAAGGCACGACACTGTATGAAATTTCCGGACGCATTCTTGACACGAACTACTGCGCTCATCATTAGTTGCGATTGGGGATCTTGGGATATCGCGTTTAGAATGCGAGCCGATTTTAGTCAATCTGATTTAAACGACGCGGCACCCGATTGGTCCGAAGAATTTGTGGCTTCGGTCTTTGAAGTATCTTGTTTCGAGGAAGATGTTTTAACTAGCGTATTATGCAAAAGTGTGTTATGGGATTTACTGCAGATTCTACATAGTGACCGGTCGCAACGACCACTGTGTGAACGAAGGCAATTTTTGCAAATCCTAGTCCTTCTTACGACGTCCCACCTACGCGGCACCGACAATCTCAGAAATTCGGGACATCTGTATAGCCCGTGTTTATCCTTCTTGCACAGTGAGCAATTGACGGATGTAC
>NW_011958534.1:0-1594 GCF_000949405.1 Vollenhovia emeryi | reverse complement strand
AGAATCAAGATTGTGAAAAAATATATATAGAAAATATCCAGATAATTGAGGAAAATAGAAAGAAATTCTCCGTAATAGGTGATGCAGATATTGACAACGCGTTATTTCAGGCACAAAAAGATCATGAGGATATAGAAGATGATGAAATTGAATCGTTCAAAGTAAACAAAGTACCAAAAGAGCAAGAAATAGATATATTTGGGCAAACTGGTTTGACTTCTTGCACAAAGAACAATAAAAGAAAAATAAGTATTCCTCCTAAAGCGACAAAAGAAGAAATAATTAATTTAATGGGTAAATTAAATGATAAACAAAGGGAAATCACTATGCACATTTTAAATTGTTTTAAAATAGGAAATTTACCTATTAGAATTTACATAGGTGGATCAGCCGGAGTTGGAAAAAGCGTAGTAATAAACGCAATTTATCAAATATTATTGAATTACTTTAACGAAATCCCGGGTGAAAAAAACAATTCCGTAAAAATATTACTATGCGCACCCTCTGGTAAAGCGGCATTTTTAATAGGTGGTGTTACATTACACACAGCCTTTGCTTTACCAATTACACAGTATGGTGGACAAATGCCAGAACTCTCTGCTGACGTAGCGAATACTATTCGCGAGAACTTGTTTGAATTAAAATTACTAATTATAGACGAAATTTCAATGGTAGGTAGTACGATGTTCAGCAGAGTAGATACAAGATTAAGACAAATAATGGGGCGTAATCTAAGCTTTGGAGGAGTATCTGTTCTGATGGTCGGTGATTTGTATCAATTACCTCCTGTAATGGATACGCATATATATTTATCCCCAAAATCATCCACGCTAACAATAAGTTATTTTGCAGAAAATGTTCTATGGAGTGAATTTCAATATTTTGAGTTAACCGAAATAATGAGACAAAAGGAAGATAAAAGCTTTACTATTGCCCTTAACAATCTAGCGAGATGTGCAATGACTGAAAATGATATTGCTATAATTAAATCACGAGAAACGAAAGAAGGACACGTTCCAAAAGACACGATTAGATTATATCCTGATAATTGCTCGGTAAACAGGTTTAATGAAATGAAAATCAATTCACACGAGGGACAATCTTATGAATTAATAGCTAAAGACTCAGTTTTAGGAAAAATTTCAAGTAAAATGAGAAATAAAATTTTAACATCTTTAAAAAATAAAAAACCAACCGAATGCGCAGGTTTAGCACACAAAGTTAGTCTAAAAATAGGAATCAATTATATGATTACTACTAATATTGATGTAGAGGATGGATTGGTAAACGGTGCTTGTGGTAAATTAAGAAATATAACATTTATACCAGGAACAGAGGAACCAATTAAAATTTGGCTTGATTTTAATAACAATAAAATTGGAGTTGAAAAACGTAGACAGTACATTAGTTATATGAATGAAAACTCTATGGAAATGAATTTGGTTCCTATATCAACAATAACAGTAGTATTGAACATAAATGAAAGAATGGGATATCAAATTGTGAGGCAACAATTTCCGATCACACCTGCTGAAGCATTAACAATACATAAAAGCCAAGGACAAACCTTCGATAAAGTATGTATCGACCTAAT
>NW_011958533.1:0-1594 GCF_000949405.1 Vollenhovia emeryi | reverse complement strand
AGAAATTGTATAATAATAATATGTATTTAATAATATAAAAAAATTAATTCTATTATATGGATTACTTAATTGTACATTCTACTATGTATCGTATATGCGTGTGATCTTTTGTCATTATGATGTATATACAATATATACAATATACAGGGTGAACAATGAGGTGTCTATCTCCTAATATTCAGGTAGAGCGGAAGAAACTGAAAAGAAAAATGATGTACCATTGTGTAAATCACGCTATGATTATCGAGTAATTAATTAAACAATCTGAGCGAATAATTGCGTAAAAAGCGATAGGCCGGGCTCGGTAGGCAGACAACCATCTTATTTCTCAAATCTCTTAGCGATTGTGAATATCAATCAGCTCGCGAGAAGTAAAGCGATGTGTGACATCGCGTCGAAAACAATTGTCACTACCGAGCCCGGTCTATCGTTTTTTACGCGTTTATTCGCTCAGATTGTTTAATTAACTACTCGATAACCATAGCGTGGTTTGTAAAATGGTATACATAATTTTTTTTCAGTTTCTTCCGCTCTATCTGAATATTAGAGGATGGGCACCTTATCCGTTACACCCTATATAGGTACGTATATGTATGTATGTTTATGCGTATGTAAAATTATTCTTAATAAAAAAGTACATTTAATTCTTTTTTGGAAGTTTCAATATTTATACATAAAAACGATAAGTTTTATTTTATCTAAACTTTTAATTTGCACAGCTTTTCTTTAACGCCACTGCCGTACATCTTTCAATATAGGCCAATATAACTAGCCAGTTTGTATTTATGTTACACACCCTGGTACACAAAATACCTCTCGGTAGCTAAGTATACGTATAAGTGTGTGTCAATCTCTCACGCATACACATGTATACACATGAAGCGCGCACGTGTGACTTGAAGCGCGGAAGAGTTCATCCTTAATTATCGCATCGTAAGATCGAGAGAGAAAATATTGTAAGATATAATATTGGCTATGATATTGCACCTTTTACATTGAAAAATGTATCGCGCAATTTGATATTAAAATCCTGATAATAAATCAAGATTATATATGTATATAAATAAAAATCAAGATTTAAGGTAAAGTTATTATAGATAATTTACGTATCCACGTACTTTCGTGAATCACGAGAAAATATATTCCAAGATCCGATTCGCTGTTAAATAATAAAATTGCCTCTTTATTTTGCTGACAATGAATGAGTTAGAGAATTTTAAGAAGATAAACGCTGATAGGCGTAACCCTGGCTCCGCCCAGCTTAAAGTCTTTCTCCGCCTTAGAGCCAATGCATATTATACGAAACATCATCGTAATGTCGTAATATCATAATGTTAGGAACAAATTCTTATACAAATGTTAAATAAAGCAATTTAATGTATATAGCTATCAGAACCGTACCGTTGCACTGAAGAATTATCGTAATAAAATTTTGTCTATTGACATGTATAGGATAACACGTTGAAATGATGGAGACGATACCTTTCCGATAGTACGTAGCGAGACTTTACTCATCAAAAGAATACAGAATTCCTTTTGATACGATATAGTGCAATTACACTACTCAAAAGAAATATGGCATAGAAAAATTGGT
>NW_011958532.1:0-1593 GCF_000949405.1 Vollenhovia emeryi | reverse complement strand
CCGTGTACACGGATTCACGGTACCTTCATTCACGTGTACCCGTGTATCCGTGTATGTATGTGACACGTGTACACGTGTAGTCGTGTATGTGAACGTGTACACATGTAGTCGTGTATGTGACACGTGAATCTTAAAACACGTATCGTAAGTTCTACTCCGGACAGCAGTTTGTTCAGTTCCTCGTCGTTACAGATGGCTAACTGCAAGTGGCGCGGGATTATCCTAGTCTTTTTGTTGTCCCTGGCTGCGTTTCCAGCCAACTCGAGGACTTCAGCCGCCAGATATTCCATGACGGCGGCGAGATAGACCGGCGCACCGGCGCCGACGCGCTCAGCGTAGTTGCCTTTCCTCAGATCTATACCTAAAATTTAAAAAAGTCATAAAAATCCACCGGTGACGGGTATGTCGGTGGCGCGCCGATGTTAGCAGAAAAAATACAAATACTTACGTTTTCTAATGGTAGAATGGTGGCATCGGGTACGTCGGCTGCGCACACGTCGGCTGCGAGTACGCCGGCTGCGAGTACGCCGGCTGCGAGTACGCCGGCTGCGAGTACGTCGGCTGCGAGTACGCCGGCTGCGAGTACGTCGGCTGCGAGTACGGTGTCGGGTACACCGCTGTCGCGTACGCCGGTGTCGGGTACACCGGTGTTGCGTACGTCGGCGGCGGCGGCGGCGGCATCGGGTACACCGGTGGTGGCGGCGGCGGCGGGTACGCCGGTGTAAGAAACGACGTGGTATAATACGTGAATGTGTAAGACGTAAAGATACTTTAACGTGAGAGTATGACGCAATCGCTATTTCGCTAGATCGAGCAACGTTCCGCTCTTCTTCGCTCGTCGTTACTTAGTGAGTTCCCCGAAAACCGCCAGCGGGGGAAGGGAGGATTCCCTCTCCCACTACGCGCGCCCATCCATGTATTCCTCCGCGCAGGCCGACAGCGCCAGGATCTGGTAACGCGCCTCTTTTAAGGATGCCGAGTCGTAATTTCCTCACATTCGGCCGTCCTGTTTTGGTGTCTGCCCTCAGACATCCCGTAGAGTTGGTCCCCTCGTTCGTATGGTGCCTCTAGCTGCTTGCGGATCCTCACCATCTCCACGCCCGTTCCACGTTGTCGTCCTGTACAAGGATCAGTAATCGGCCTGGTCGGACATTATCGTCGGCCAGGGTTGATTCGTTCCAACCGCGTCAGCCCATGCTCTCGTACCGGTTAGAATCAACCCGTCGTAACCGGCCCAGGTCGATCTCGTCCGCCAGCCGAGGCAAGTGCGTACTAACTGGCTCGGATCAGTTCCGTTGGACTGACCGAGTTCAGTGCGTATTAACTGGCTCCGATCAACTCCGTTGAGCTAACCGAGTTCAATGCGTATTAACTGGCTCCGATCAACTCCGTTGAGCTGACCGAGTTCAATGCGTATTAACTGGCTCCGATCAACTCCGTTGAGCTGACCGAGTTCAATGCGTATTAACTGGCTCTGATCAACTCCGTTGAGCTAACCGAGTTCAATGCGTATTAACTGGCTCCGATCAACTCCGTTGAGCCTGACCGAGTTCAATGCGTATTAACTGGCTCCGATCAACTCCGTTGAGCTGA
>NW_011958531.1:0-1593 GCF_000949405.1 Vollenhovia emeryi | reverse complement strand
CAGGCCGATCAGCTGCGACGCCACCAGCTCGGTCTTCATCGCCGACATCGCGTGCCGCTCCGGGATCAGCCGCGGGCTGAGCATGATCCGGTTGATCCAGCCGTAGAGCTTCGGCGCGTCCGGACCGACCTGGGTGGACTGCCGGACCAGGCGCATCATCCGCTGGCGGGTCCGCGGGTTCTCGCACAGGAGGAGGAACCGCCGGAGCAGGCGGATCGCGAAGTCCTCGGTCGGGTCCAGGCTGTGCACGCCCACGATGGTGCCGGAGTAGTCCAGGATCGCTCAACCGACGAGCGCTACGAGGCCGTTCCGATCCCAACGGTGCCGCCACAGGCTCGCGTGCACGCAATCATTCCAAACGCCGGACGGATCAAGCAGCGAGACCCTAACGTGACGAATGAAGCTTCGACCAAGGTCCACCGAGCGAATCTGAGGTCACGCGATGGAGCGAGGCGCACGCATCCACCGATTGGTCCTGTTGGTGGTGGGGTGCCTGGTGGCAACCACCCTGCCCTTCGCCGCAACCGCCGAGGCGGCAGAAAGGTCTGACGACACGGGCTCGGCACCGCAGAGCTGGGGTGATGACGTTGCCGGAGGACTGGACACGACACACAAATTCGCCGCGGGCTGGGTACCGGCTGGCGCACAAGTCCGGATGACTGCCAAGGGCCGCAGCAAGGACGGTTTCTACTTCTTCGGGGTGTGGGCCTCCGAGTACAAGATGCACGCCCGCATCTGGGCGGATGGTTCCGTGGTGCAAGACGGCTTGTCGAATTTCGTATCCGGCGCCGGCGTGGTCGATCCGCCGGCACCACCGGATGCGGCGCAATTCGCCCCCAAGTATCCCTTCGATCGGCCGACCATCACCGGAAGCTCCCGCACGTTCGGTGTTGTGTTGTGGGCCCAGCGCACCTCCGCGGGAGCAGGATTCGACTGGGAGGTCTCCTTCGACCTCGACGGGGGGCACACAGGTGTCTGCAACCGGGTGGTCGACGGCTCAGAGTTCTTCGGCCCGAATCCGGCGGCCGGTCAACAGTGTCCGCCGTGTACGGGTGGCACCTCGAACTCGGTGGACACGCGTTCGGGGAATGAGCACTGGTCGTTGCCGGGCGTGTCGATCGCGGGCCGGGGGCCGGGCCTGGACTTCCAGTTGGGCTACAACTCGCTGGATGCGGGCTACGACGGACCGTTCGGGCGTGGGTGGCGCAGCAGCTATGACATGGCGCTGGGCAAGAACCCGGATGGGACGCGCACCGTCTTCCAGGAGACCGGCCCGACGGTGACCTTCACCCAGCACAGCAGCGGGGTTTGGAAGGCGCCGACCGCCTTCGACGCGACACTGACGGAGAACCCGAACGGGACGTTCGTCTACGTCCGCACGCGGGCAGATCGCTTCGAGTTCGGCGCGGACGGCAGGCTGACCACGATCTCCGACCGCAACGGCTACACGACCCAACTGGTGTACACGAACGGCACCCTGACCTATGTCGAGGATCCGGCGGGGCGTCGCCTGACCTTCACCTGGAGTGGCGGTCGGATCACGAAGATCACCGATCCGCTCGCCGCTCCGGCGGGACCGCGGACGATCGAGAT
>NW_011958530.1:0-1593 GCF_000949405.1 Vollenhovia emeryi | reverse complement strand
AGGGGTATCATGGAAAATCTAGACTCTTATTTACTAGATGAGTATTTGAGAGTAAATAATGAAATTCAAATTGACATCAATGTTGATGGTTTACCTTTATTTAGAAAGTCTAAAAAGAAGTTTTGGCCTATACTTGGCAAACTTGTAGGTACTAAAAATGAGCCATTTATTATTGGTATTCATTTTGGAAAACATGATCCAGACGATGTTGAGAAGTTTTTATTTGATTTTATCAATGAAGCAGATGGACTTCTTAATAATGGTTATATACGGGATGATAGAACATATCCTTTTTCCATCAGGCATTATATTTTAGATGCACCTGCCAGGTCTTTTGTTAAACGTTGCATAGGACACTGTGGTTATGCATCCTGCGAAAAATGTACTGTATGGGGAATTAGAGCAAATAACAGAACTGTTTACCTTGATCTTAATGCACCTTTGCGCACTGATGAATCATTTAGCAATCAGGAGCAACCATATCATCATAGAGGAATTTCACCATTGTTGAGATTACAAGCTGGACTTGTGTCCCAGTTTCGATTAGATTCTATGCACCTAGTATACGAAGGAGTTTTTAAAAGGCTATTAGAAGCTTGGATTTATTGGCCCAGGACCTTTGAAACTTCATTTAACTGTTTTCCAAAAAATTTGTACTACTCTTAAGCAGATTAAAAGTTCATGTCCACGAGATTTTAATCGTCCCCCCAGAAGTTTAGAAGAATTAAACTTCTTCAAGGCTACAGAATTCAGACGCTTATGCATATATGATGGTCTATGGGTATTTAAAGAAATTCCTAACAATCTATACAAACATTACTTGCTTCTCCATTGTGGCATTTATATTTTAGCCAGTCCTCTTCATCAGACTATAAATAATTTTGCCAACAAAGTGCTAAGAACATTTATTGAATATGCTGCAACAGTATTTGGAGACAAGTTTGTTGTATATGTATAATGTCCACTCTCTGTGTCATCTGGCGGATGAATGCGCTACTCATGGTACTTTAGATTCCTTTAGTGCTTTCCAATTTGAGAATAAATTGAAATCTATCAAAGAAGCACTGCGATCTGGTTATAGACCTTTGGAACAAATAGCAAAGCGTGAGATGCAGAAAGGAAAGAAAGCGGTGTATTTGCAATCTGCAAGCAATAAAATTTCACTTTCGAAGAGTCAAGTTGATCCAGATGAGGCTTTACAAGGATTACAATATCGTCGCATCATAGTAAATGATGTTCTTTTAAGCGTCAATGGAGCAAACAACTGTGTCAAAACTACTAGAAATCAAATAATTTTATTGAAAAATTATCATTAATAGACATAATGAAGTGTACATTGTGGGGAATATGTTTAACAACAAGGAAGATTTCTACACTTATCCTGTTAATTCATCAGAATTGGGAATATTTAAAGTGTCCGAACTAGAACAAAATAAAACTGTGATCAATATTAGATCTATTGCAGCAAAGTGTTGGTTAATCCCAATTGAAAGGAATAACAAAGCTTTTTTGTGTATACCATTACTGCACACTATTCCTTTTTATATGTAGTGCTTATTTGTTACTTAAGAAATACCATGCTGTCTGTGTCAT
>NW_011958529.1:0-1593 GCF_000949405.1 Vollenhovia emeryi | reverse complement strand
ATTTTTTTTCAAGTTTTGCCCACCCACGTCAAAAAGGACGACAAGAAATTAACGAAAAGCTCTGTCAAGAAATACGAGCACGTTCGGTCACCCGTTGCCGATTACATAAGGGGCAGCGGGACGAAGCTCACGAAGCCGAAAAAAAATTAACTACGACCGAGAGAGGTGAGCAACGCGGCTAAAGATATAAATATAATTTATTAGAACTGCAATGCATTAGAAATTTACCTCGATCTGCGTTATTTCGTAAGCTAACAGGAACAACAGTAGAAGATAAAAATGTTGCCGATCATTTTTTGCATTCAAAAGTGCACGGCAAGCTCGCGTCTCATGTACACACGGTATGTAATAATTTGTGTGAGTGCGTGTGTGTGTGTACATGAGACACGAGCTTGCTATGCACCGTTAATTAAAATTTAATCTAATAACTTTGACATGATACAATTGTGTAACGACTTGGAAATTTTCTTTAGATAGAGGAAGCAGGAGAAGTGGGAAAGCATGTATCGATAAACGATCTGCACACAATTTGTGGCAGTCGTGATCGGACATAAGTCAATTTTAATTGTTGAAATGTTTTTAAGTACAAAGTATTATTTTTATGTTATATAAATATTATGTTGCTTTCTAAGTATAAATAAATACTGTACTATTTTTTATGTTGTATGACTGCAATAAAAAATTGTTTGCAAACAAATAAATGTTTTATTGCATTACTATAATTTTATACATTATTTTAAACGTTATATATACATTACTATAAAACCAGTACTTATTTTGGTATGTATTTGTGTACAAAAATAATACTTACAAAATAATAGTTATATATTTAATAAACACACTTTATATCTTATTGACGTAAATTATTAAAGTATTCGTTGATTAATATATTACGCGCTAGTAGACCTGCATTACCTGCTTCATTTTGAAAATGAGGATTTACATTATTATTTGCGATATTTTCCAAAATATGCAGGTTTTCATCATCAACAGGTGGAGGAATATCTTCCCCTCGACGTCGTGCTATATTATGTAACACAGCACTCGCTATTATTATTGTCATTACTGTGCTGATTTTTAAGCGACTTCCAAATGCTAATATTGGAAATCTACGTTTCCAGATACCGAATGTGTGTTCGACTATGGTTCGTGTTCGAATATGTGATTCATTATACAATTGTTGAGCACGGCCTTCAGGATTTAATAATGGCGTAAATAAATAAGGTTTTGCAGGATAGGCGCTATCGCCTAAAACAAAAAGTTTTACTACGTGTCAGAAAATAGTTAATTAAACTTAAATAGAGTTATAACTATTATAATAATATTAATTAAAATATATTATTTTCTAAATAAAACCACATACCTAATAATAAACAGTTGTGAAAATGATTTGTTTCAAATAACATTCTTAAATTACTGTTCTGAAATATTGTTGAGTCATGAACTGAGCCTGGCCATCGAGCTACAATGTCAATTATTTCTCTGTTTGCATTTGCCACAACTTGTACGTTTAAGGAAAAAAATGATTTTTTATTTCTAAATATTTCTGCATCATCACCACCTATTTACATTATATTATATATATATTTATAT
>NW_011958528.1:0-1593 GCF_000949405.1 Vollenhovia emeryi | reverse complement strand
TATCAGGATCCATTTCTCGTAGCTGAGTAGCAATGAGATTGCCAAATAACTGCGCTTTATCAGTCGATGGTGTTGGTAAAGAAGGTGTAAACGGCGGTATATTGATTACGGGTGGTTGACCGAGGGCATCTATAAATCGGTCAAACATACTCTCATCATCCACACTAAGGCGACGCTTGTTATTTCCTACAGGACCTGTAAATGCCAAAAAAGTTCATGTTGATTGGTACATTGGTTAATTTTGGTTTTTCATTTTTGAATACCCTTCATAAGAAAATAATAAGTTAACTCACGTGATCCACGACCACTGCTGCTGCTGCCGCCATCAAAACAAATGCTATCACTATTTATACTGTCGTTAGATTCTTCGTGACCTTCGGTCGCCGGGATATTGGTTGTAGTTCTGTAACATACAGTTTCGCATTAAATTTGTATGCAATAAATGTAAATAAAAATGTACTACTGGACTGAGACACGTTGGTACGCTCGTACATTCGTACATATATACGTACTCGGTTTCAGACTGCACATCGCGAAGAAATTGCATTTGCTCAAAATGCACCCAGTTACTTTTTCGCGTCCCCGCTGAGCCACTCGGTTGGTGCTGTTTATGCTTATGGATTCTGTAAGAATCGCACAGCGATTTCCATTTCTTTTTCATTATTGCAATGTCCATTGTACCTAGAAAAGATATAAAAATATGTTCAATGGCACACTAGTGAATTTTATTACAGTTAAGTTATAAATGTAGAATGTAACCGTTCATTGCTGTAAATATTTCCTCCCACAGCTTCTTTTTTGCTTGCAAGCCTCGTTCTGAAAGCGGAAGCTTGAAATTCCACAGCGCAGGACGTTTGCGAATTTCTTCAATGAGCTGTTCCTCTTGTAGAACTTTTTGGTTTTGCCAATTGCTATTGGTCTCTCGGTTTTGGGTGGTCTCCATCACGATCACCTCGTTACTGTTCACCAAACTTTTCCGAATAATTTTTCCGTCAGCTGCACATTACAACATCCACTAATGCTACTTGTGTAAGCAAAAAAATATGTAATAAAAAAGTGTCACTAATACTCACCGCTTTGAGGATACATATATAAATTTTCATCAATGTAAACGTTATTGTATCCTTCCATGCAAGGATGATCATTAACTTCATTTATATCACAAATGGTTTCACACATACCACAGGTGTAGGATTTTAATAGATTTTCCTACAATAAGAAATACTAATTAACACAATGTAACAAATAAATCTATATTATACATAAATAAATAAATAAGAAATAAAAAGCAATCTAACCTATAAGTAACTTGTAACTATATAGTATAAAATATATACTAACGTTTGTATTTTCTGGCGCTGTGAAACATTCATCGGTCCCTTCAGCCATATTTATAATTTTTATTTAATTAGCAACCTAACCCACAAAAAATTTTTCCACGGGACGCACTCACTCACTCACTGTTGTCGGCGTTGAGCGTTGCTTCGCTAATAGTTCGACCAAATCGAACTTCGAGCGTGTCTTCGCTCAATGTCGGAAATCGATGAAGTGGGGGTAAACGCCAGCTTTTCTTCGCTTGCATGAAATTGCACC
>NW_011958527.1:0-1592 GCF_000949405.1 Vollenhovia emeryi | reverse complement strand
TATTTCAATACATAACAGCACTTCTGTGAAAAGTTATAGATCATATCCCATTATGCCCCGCCGTTCCGTTATGCCCCAGGTTCCCCTACATTCACGTGTAATAGCATTGGACCCGGAAATTTTTTCTGTGGGTGAAAACGCAAAATACACTGACAATAACGCAGCTCGCCTGTCGAAATCAATTTAGACTACAACGCGCGGAGTATTCTTTCGTAATACATGAAATATTTCATAACGGCCGCACGACGTGTGCGGCCTTGATGTTTGTTTAGCGTACGCCGAGCGTTACAAGGCTACGTACACAAGGTCGCCGCGCGCTGTCATTCGCCCGGCGAGCCTCGAGTCGGGCAGGTAACGCGGCGCGTGCCTCTCTGCGTGTCGCCGCATCGAAACGCGATTTCCTCCTACGAACAATTAGCTCGCCTGCTAGCCCGCGCGATTAATTAACTCGCGCGGCTAGCGACTGTAAATCTACCGACTGTTTTCGACGCGGTAGATATTTCGCGCGAAATTGCGAGGTATCGTTTTTGTCGCGATGTTTAAACGCGCGTGAGATATAACAGATTCCTCTAATGGCCGCTTATTGTTAGCTTCAAATGCATCTCGAATCGAGTTTCCGGTATTTCGCTGGTGCAAATCTAATTTGTTCGCTATTTTCGAGAGCGGAGAATAATATCCCCGGGAATAAAATTTAGATATAATTGTATGTAATTATATCAAATTACATATAATTTTATATAATTAGATCCATCAATGTCATCATTTATACATGATTTTATCAAGTTGTTTATAAATCTATATAAATTTATATATAATATTGGACAAACGTGTATTGTATATACATACATGTATACATATAATCAGATCTGATAATACTTGAATCGAAAAAGTTGATATAGTTGAATATGAGAGATTATGACAAATTTAATATAATTATATATCATGGGATAAAGAAAAATATAGTGTTATATAAAATAAAAAATAATTACACGTAGAATTATATTATGAATACATTATAACATTTTGTGGTAATAGAATACAGATGGAATGATATGGAACCCAAATCTCTAATAATAAATAGTGAAGTTAGAGAATATTTCAAAGTTTATATAATTATACACATTATATATTCTATCGTCTACGTAACTTTATTAAAGGTAATTATTTACATTAACACACCCACCTTCAATAACCTTGGGCTTGACATATATTATAGAGGTCACCCTCCTGAGTAACCCTCAGAAGGATTTAGCCGGCGCTCGTTGTTTATTAAAAAGTTATTAAAAAAACAATGTCAACCAATTATATGTAATTTTCAGACACAAATATTAAAAATTTTGAAAAATGTTTTAAACAAAAGTTGTAGATCTCTTTAAAATATACATTTTATGTCCTATTCATTTTTACTATACGAGTGACAGTTTTCGATAAAAATGATGGACTTAAACACGTAAGTTGCAAGCGCGTTTAGCACGGCGCGCTGCGCGCGCCCCACCCCCTCCCGCCCCCGCCCTGCCCCCTCCCCCTCCTCTCCCCACTCCATCCCCCTCCCCGCCCCCGCCCCAGTTAAAATATAACCCTACCCACACTAT
>NW_011958526.1:0-1592 GCF_000949405.1 Vollenhovia emeryi | reverse complement strand
TTAATTATCACCTCATCTACTATGTGATTGCAAGTTGGTACATCATATACATCACTTTCATCACTTGACATACTCTCATTCATGCAGTCATCATGCTCATCTACATGTTTCTGAAATAAAAATAAGATAATTAGTAATCTTTTTTACAAAAAACTGAGATATTAGAAAAGCATTACAATTTTTTTAAAATAAATATTATACTTTAATTTTGGCTAACCTGTACAATATTCTTCTTAATCCGTTTTGTATGTGCCTTTTTTTCCATCGATACACAGTACTACGAGGAATTGCAACATCCTTGAAAAGATACTGCTTATATTTCATGATGAAAACTTCTGCAACAGCAGTTCCCGAGGCGGAAGACCAGAAATCACACTTAATTGGCCTGCAGAAGCTAGAGTGCCAAAAACAGCCGACAATTGGATTCTTGACTCTGTTACAATTACACAGATTTATTCTAGATTAAAATACAACACTTCTCTAAGATCCCTGGCCAAGATAAAAATTGGAGCGTAAGTAGAATGTAAGGGGAGAGTGACAGAAGCGTAAACGAAACTTCTAGAAAGCGTTCTGCTGTTAATTTACGTTTCCTAAAAGTTTCGTTTACATTTCTGTTCTCTTCACTCTCCCCTTACATTCGATTTACACTGTAATTTTTATCTTCGCGTCAAATACCGTGATTAATTCGGATGACGTTAAATACTTACGAAGCCAAAAACAAGATTTGTCTCGCAGAGGAATTAATGTTTCTTTTAATGTTTGATATCTCGACCGAAGATTCGAACTCAATTTTATTGATCGGTAATTGAAACTGTACTGTGTGTTGGATATCTCAACTTCTTTTTTGCACGTAACACGTAAGTGCGAATTTCGTCACTTTCGTCCAGTATTGTTAGGAGAAGATCGCTTTTTCATGCACGCACGCAACTCGAAAGCGATAACAATGGCGCATTCGGCAGAAAGACTGCTGAGTCCATATTTAGTACTCCTATATTGCACCTTCTGTAGGACGACCGAGCGAAAACATCACGGTGCAGACAATACCTTCTTCTCGCTCGCACAGCTAACTGGTGCTAGCGAGAAGAAGGTATCGTCTGCACCGTAATGTTTTCGCTCGGTCCTTCTACAGAAGGCGCAATATAGGAGTACTATATATATAGCTGAGTCGCCTTTAGACAATAAAGCAATCGAAACATGATTGGCTCATAACAACGCGCGCTCCTCGAACGGCTCGAACGCAGCCAATGGGCGCGTTCGATCGAGGAGTGCGCATTGTAATCACTTTCGACGCGCGCCATATTGTTATTGCTTTCGACGCGCGCCAGTGCATGATTTCGCTTTTGACCACTGAAAATATACTAACTGGAACGCGCGCTAGAGCCGAGTCGTGTGTATCGAGAGAGAGCATCGTCGAGTGGCGTCTGCCATTGTCTGGTTCATAGGGTGGTCGAGAGTGGGGACGGAAAGGTACAGTCCGATCGAGAAATTAGCTCGTTGTCAGAGGTTACACGATCTCGCGCAGTTGTGCTGCGCTTCGATTTAACTTTTGGTTCGAACTGTACTAGACAATGACAGACGCCACTCGACGATGC
>NW_011958525.1:0-1592 GCF_000949405.1 Vollenhovia emeryi | reverse complement strand
AAGCTTTTAAAACTGGTTCTGTTAATACTTGTAAGTACTATAAATTATATTAAATTGTAATTTACATATCTATATATGCATTTGATTATTTTACAATATGTTTTATGGAGAGTCGAAATAGATGCGTAAACAACATCTCAAAGTTATATACACGTTATTGCGAATAGTATTATCACAGCCCCGGTGGTCGAGCTGGCTAAGACGCCCGTCACGGATTGTAGGGAGGTCCCAGGTTCGAATCCTGGCTGGGGTAATATTTTTCGCAATAATTTTAATAGCTTGATATGGTCAACAAAAATTTAGTGTTTTAGCCATTTGCAATTGCTTCTCATACTTGTGAAAACTTTTTCTTTTTATACAGAAATCTAGTAATTATTATGATTTATTTTCATGTTTTACATACATCCTTTTTATTTACCACATTTTATTTAATTTATTCACAAATCTTCTGTTATAGTAAAAATGTGGTAGAAGTAGTAGTAGTAGAATTCC
This sequence comes from Vollenhovia emeryi, assembly GCF_000949405.1. Lineage (NCBI taxonomy): Eukaryota > Metazoa > Arthropoda > Insecta > Hymenoptera > Formicidae > Vollenhovia > Vollenhovia emeryi. Next base: position 1,100 of record NW_011958525.1, on the reverse strand, counting down.
CTATGGAAAAAAAGGAAACTCTACAGCTGTAGAAATTATACCGATAAATTGGTTGCATGATATTGAAGGTCAGACATTTTGCTGGTTTCCTACTAAATATAAAACAGCACAAATTAAAACTGCAGTAAATGAACGAGAAGATCCTGATATTTCCTCATGGAAAGAGTATTTGGCAAAAGTTTTGTACAAAAAGGTATACAGAGATCATTTTTGAAACATATCATAGTATGGATATTTTTTAAATTCAAGTTTGTTTCATCAAGGTACTATGAAAAAATGCAAATTCAAACTAGCCAAACTTACAGCAGCTGCGGAATTAACATCTGTCACTGAAACAGAGTCAGAAAATTATACATCACATCCAACTTCCAACAAACCTAAAGGCTACGAAGCACCAAGTTCTGCAAAATCTGATCATATCAGTAATAAAGAAAATATACCACTTGCATCACAAGTAGGACATAACTTTTGATACTTCAAGATATATACAGGGTGATTCAGACCACCCGTACAGCCCCTTTATTTCGGAAATAGAACATTTTAGAGAAAAATGTTTCAGGCAAAAGTTATACGGTTTTAAAAGGGCTATATAATGAAAAAATAAATTTTCGAAAAAATAAATCTTTTATGGTTATATGGAGGTCGCTGTCATTTTTTTAAATGGAACTCCCTGGGGGCGGGGCGGCCCCCCCACAAGTACCCCCCTCGGCGGACCCCCTCTCCCAGGAGGGGGCCTGTGCTCGGGGGAGGGGGAGTGGGGTCATTTCGCTGATGACGACGGCGACCCCTCCCCAGTGGCGTGGGCATCTTGTCTGCCGGGGGGGGGTGGAAAGAGGGGTGAGGGGCCGCCTCCCCCCGTCGGCCCATAGCGGGCAAGGTCAGCCCGTTCAGGGGGGAGGAGGGTCGGGGGGGTTGGTCGAGTGTGTGTCCTGCACTCTCGCCCCCCGCCGCCCCTCCCCCCCGACACCTGCCACCGGGGTGTAAACCGGTGGCGAGGTGGCGGACCCCCCCGGATGGCGGCGGGGATGCACTAAGGCACCCCCATGCTCCGCCGTCCGGGGGGGACCTCTGTGGGTTGGAGGGGGGAGTGTGGGGACACT
>NW_011958524.1:0-1592 GCF_000949405.1 Vollenhovia emeryi | reverse complement strand
TTAGAATCTGTATACACCTAACACATACACGATTCTTATATTTTATATAATTGTATGTTTTTCTTATTTTTACTCTCTTTCTCCCTCTCCTATCTTCCTCTTCTCCTCTTCCTCTCTTTCTCTCTCCTTCTCTACTTTGCTCCCTTTCCCTTTCCCTTTCTTTCACTCACTCACTTTTCTAATCATCTAATTCTTCGAATTCGTAATATCTGTCTACTTCTTTGTATATTTCTTTGGATAATTTCTGTTGATGTGACATCTTGCTTCTATAATATTTGATCCACTTACTTTCTTCTCAATATAGTATTATATAAAGTTCTTTTAGCTTTGAAGAAAACTCTCCGTTTTTCTTAACTTTTCTTTTCCGTCGTTTTATCTTCTAATGAAGCATTTGATGTTTAAATTTGGGATTCGACCGTGTGAGTATTAGAAAGCTTATATTTCCTGTATTTTGGTTTTGATTAGAATCTGTATACACCTAAGACATACACGATTCTTATATTTTATATAATTGTATGTTTTTCTTATTTTTACTCTCTTTCCTACTCTCTTTCTCCCTCTCCTCTCTTCCTCTTCTCCTCTTCCTCTCTTTCTCTCTCCTTCTCTACTTTGCTCCCTTTCCCTTTCCCTTTCTTTCGCTCACTCACTTTTCTAATCACCTAATTCTTCGAATTCGCAATATCTATCTACTTCTTTGTATATTTCTTTGGATAATTTCTGTTGATGTGACATCTTGCTTCTATAATATTTGATCCACTTACTTTCTTCTCAATATAGTACTATATAAAGTTCTTTTAGCTTTGAAGAAAACTCTCTGTTTTTCTTAACTTTTCTTTTTCGTCTTTCGCGAGCTTGTAATAAAAATCAATAACAATTCATTGTTCTGGTTTTTCTATTTATTCATTACTTAACATTTTAATATATGAAACTATAATCAAATCATAAATCGATTATAGGAAATCAATTTATGTAATAACTATAAAATTGTTTTCTTTCTTTATTACTTGTATAGAGAAATAGTAGGATATGTGGATGGGATCGAAGCTCCACGATATGTTGGAGACAAGCAGCAATACAGAGTATTTAAATTTTTTATAAATAACAGTACAGGAAAGCGTGTGCAAGTCATTGTTTGGAATGATGACATAGAACGTATCGAATCTCATATAAAGTTAAACCATGTAAGTATTCTTGCGTTTTTTCGTTCTTATTATATTAAATTTCATTTATTATATATTTATGAATTTTGGTGGTCATATTTGGGGAGAGGGTCATATTATCATTTTACCTTATATCTGCATGTTATGTGTAGACTGAAAAAAAATTTATTAAACTCAAAAAATTATACTTTATTTAAAAAAGCATTTATTTCAATACTCCTAACCAAATATTTGTTTAAAGGAAATAAATATATTTCATTAATTTAAAAAAATATTCTTTAATGTCGAAAAATTATAAACTTAGAGAAAAAACTTAGCAGTTTAATCTCAAAAAACAAAAATTGAAATTTAAAAAAACTCAAAAATAAATTTTTTTACTTTTAAAAAATATTTGTTTAATTTAAATGGTAATTATGGAGAATAGGAACTTTT
>NW_011958523.1:0-1592 GCF_000949405.1 Vollenhovia emeryi | reverse complement strand
TTTGAAATATATATTTCATCAAACATGAGTACAGTTAATTTTTCTATTATGGTACATATAATCATGTCCTTTGTTTTCCATGATTTTCAAGACATCTTGTAGAATGCCGGGTGGAACATTAAAGACTGCACACCAATTTTGTAAAGTTGCCACACATGGCAGTGGCATTTTTTTACTTCTCTCAAATATCGATAAGTCTTTGCGCTTAATGAACGCAGAGCGATGGCAGATGTAATATCTTCGAATGACCAGTTTATTCGAATATCATTGGGTGATATTAATTTTTTTATTTGCCCAGGCGTGAACACTTTGCGCAAGACATCAACAGCTATGTTTTCTGCTTCCTTTTGTTGATTTGCTATCATTTGTGCAATGGTATCAGATTTTTGCTCCACAGTTTGTTGCAATTTATCCATTTGTGTTATAAGTTGCTCATTTTTCTTAATTAGATTTTGATTTTCTTGTTGTATCGTTTTCTTATCTGCCAATAAAATATTTTTTTCTTTTTCTGTTTTTTTTAAAAAGATCCAATAATGTTTCCATAGAAACACTTTGGTGGTCTTCAACTTTTTCATTTCTATAAAAAATATAACTGTATTTTTATACCACAATTATACAATTTAAATGACGCGGTAGATAAATAGATTATCTGAAAATTAGTTTAGAAATGGATAAAAGCTAATTGTAATATCAATGTAAAGCATATAGCAATAAAAGATTATGGGGAGCCCATAAATACTAATTTAGATTAAATTAAGATATGTACATACATCTGTTCCTTGATTGTTGCATCATGTGGTAAGGTATGTTCATCTTTATCTTGTTCTGGTCCTTGTTCTTGGTCCATATGCTGTTTCTGTAGTACACGCACCAGCGGAAATGCCGTCCGTGTCCGTGAGACTCGCACACAACGTTGGCTCTCGCACACACTCTCGCCTGTAGGTGAGGGTAGGGAAAGTAGGGGCAGCCGCTCGCGATTGGACCGCGTCGGGGCGACGGGGACTAGCGGGGTGACCGGTATAGCGATCGTAGTGGGGAGCCGTGGTGGGAGTCGCTGCGATCTGCCATCCTCGTCGCGAGCCGTGTAAGCGAGAGAGACGGCATTATACGAGGGTAGCCTCTGGTTAATGCTGTCCCAATGCGTGTGACCCGCACACATTGATCAGGGCCACGCACACACTCTCCTCTGTAGGTGAGCCATACACGGTGATGCGCTAGCTTTTCCATGAGCTTTTCGCAGCCCGTGTCAAGAATAGCGGCACGCGACTAAATCGCATTATACATATATTATTAACACAATCCTAAGTTGTACAAATACTCCATTTATATGTATGAGGTTAGTTAGGTTAGATTATATGTATATGTACATATAAATATTACTTAAATAATCTAAAACGTATATTTCTAATATAATATAATATAAATAATCATTGAACAGGACGAATGTTAAACAAAAGAAAACTAGAGCTCCTAAAGTAACGAGTATCCAATTAGAATTTCTAATTGGATACATGGAAAAACACGATGCATTTGCTACTGGGAAATTATTAGGAGCGAGAGGAAAGGCAGCCCACGATGTACTTTGGGAAAAA
>NW_011958522.1:0-1591 GCF_000949405.1 Vollenhovia emeryi | reverse complement strand
ATTGGCCGAGAAGCTAGTGCAAGCTATACAAGAATTGTTAGTTTTCTTCGATCTCTCTTAAGTATTTTTTATATATAGATATAATCGCATAGAATTATACAATACAGTTACGGTATGGATACATCTCATACACAATTTGGCGTAATCCCTCTGCATACAGCTATTTATATATAACTATGTATGAAAGATTTTTAATCAACAAATTTTCTACTAAATCGCCGTCGGATATTTGATTCACAAATTTAAAAAAATATTAGTGAAGACAAGGTATTATGGTAATTTTATACATATGTATATTTATTAAATTAATGTCATTTCTTTCTTTATTTATTTCATTTAAATTTATTTATTTACTTAATTTATTTAAATTTATTTAAATTTATTTATTTATTTATAAATTATATTTATTATATTTATTTGATTTTGTATTTAGAAATCATCCCACATTATACATTAGTATAACCAAGAGACAAGCCGGCGAAAGATCTGATCCGACAGCGAGTTAACGCGAATCAACTGAATAATCATGTTATTTATTATGGATTTGCCGCCGCATATACATTTATGTTACACATTGTATACACAAATTTGACAGCACCATGATCACTTACCGCGCATGAGCGCGGACAGGGATTCGCATCCTGAATTTTTTTGCGCGTTCGTAAACTCATCCAAAAAAAAGTGTCGCAACCTCATTGCTCCCCACTGTACATATTTTCCCAGTACCATCAGAATAGATGTTTCTGGGATTTATGTACACCAGTACCGTCAGAAGAGACGCATCTGGTTTTTGTTTTTAACTACTATTTTACATGCTATCAGTACCGTCCATCTAGACGCATCTGATATGTACATATTTTCCCAGTACCATCGGAATAGATGTTTCTGGGATTTATGTACACCAGTACCGTCAGAAAAGACGCATCTGGTTTTTGTTTCTAACTACTATTTTACATGCTATCAGCAAAAAAATGATACATACAAATATCTGTAAAATGATACATACAAGTATTCCGTGAGCAGAAGCTAAAATTTCTGACATAATGGGCTGTGTTCCGAAACTTAGCATAAACGGTCGAACAACCTTTCTGACCACGACCGTACGTAAAACACCTTTGCGATTTATAAGTTCTGCGATCATCATTGTCAGCTAATATTTTTCTATGTAATAAAGGTATACTAACCTTAGCCTGTATGTTTACCTCACAACCAGTACTGGAAATAACCTATATTAAAAATATAGGTTATTTCCAGTACTGGTTGTGCACACATACACTATACACAGATTTTCCGTAGTAGCAGTGAATACTGGAACGCAGCCGGAATCTGTCAAATATTCCGAATGGTGTGCCACACAGAGCTACGTCTCGTGTACCGAGCGCACATGTATGACATGTGCCGCGTTTTGACCAGTGTGCCCAACCGGGAACGTTTACCCGCATGCTGCCGCGACGGTGGGGGTTTGAGAGGGGATAGTCCGTCTGGCCACGCGTGCGCGCGCACGCTCGCACACAAGCAACACGTCGTAGCCAAGCGTCGAGCGCACACGTTTTTACGTTTACTTTCTCTCTACACCGTGACGATGACCCGT
>NW_011958521.1:0-1591 GCF_000949405.1 Vollenhovia emeryi | reverse complement strand
GCGGGGCACTGCAGCCGGCCGCCGGGGGCGCTCACAGCCTCTGGCTACGCCTACCCCTCACCTCAGCGTTGGAGCTGACCCGGAAAAGGAGGATCCGGGTCGGCTGGGGGACGGCCCGTGTGGACCCTCTCGAGGCGCGCCCAATGCGGTGCCACAAGTGCCTCGAGAGGGGCCACACGAGGGTCACCTGTCCCGGCACAGTGGACAGGAGCGGGAGGTGTTATCGGTGCGGCGGCACCGGTCACACCTCCCGCGATTGCCGGTCTGCCCCCAAATGCCCGCTGTGTGCGGACAAGGGCAGGCCGGCAAAGCACGTCCTGGGCGCACCGTCGTGCGCCCAGAAAAACGTGCGCGGGATGCCGCCGGGGCAGGGAGCCAAGGAGCAGGCCCCTACCACCGGTGCTCCCCCCCGGCCGAAGTGCGGCCGGTGGCGGAGAGTAGAGAGGAGACGGGTGGCTCGGCGGAGGAGCCACGACCGCAGCGCCAACACAAAGCGCCGGAGGAGAGGGCCTCGCCTCCATTGGAGGCCATGGAGGTGGAGGCCCCATCGGACGGGGGGAACAATCAGGCCGAGTAATGCCTCGCTCTCCCCCCCGTCCGAACTTGAACGGGTTTGGCCTTCTTCAGGCCAATGTAAACCACTCTCCACATGCTCAAGACTTGCTCCATCAGAGCATGGTGGAGAGTGGTTTTACGCTGGCGATCGTGACCGAGCCCCACCGCCCCCCGAGGCGCAGCCCATACTGGGCTGTCGATAACGGGCGGGCGGGGGACTCGGTCGCGATACGATGGCGGTCCGTGCCGGGTGGTCCCGACACGGCCGCCATTGAACGAGGTGAGCGGCATGTGGTCGTTCAATGGGGGCCCATCGCGGTCGTGGGGGTCTATCTAAGGCCCACCAGGAGCCTTGCCCCGTTCAAGGACTGGCTATTGGACATAGGGCAGACGGTCCTACGTCTGAGTCCAAGGCCGGTCCTCGATGCCGGGGACTTCAACGCGTAGCACACGAGTTGGGGTTCCCGGCACGACAACGGGAAGGGCAGGGCCCTGGACGAGTGGGCGGCGACGCACGGTCTGGTCCTAGTCAACGAGGGCCGGACCTCCACCTGCGTGCGGACGCAGGGAGAGTCCATCGTGGATCTCACGTGGGCTACCCCCTCGGCCACGCGCCTTATTACAGGGTGGAGGGTGGAGGAGGGCACCGAGACTCTGTCTGACCACCGTTATATAATATAACGGTGGAGCTCGGTGCCCTCTCCTCCGTGCGCCGCCAGGAGACGCGACCGCGATGGGCCCTCAAGAAACTCTGCGAGGACGCCCTGATGGCCTCGTTAGAGGCCGCCTGTTGGGTCCGGGGAGGTTTCCCCGAGACCCGGGAGACGGACCCCTTGCAAGAGGCCGAGTGGATCGGGGCAGCGTTAACAGCGGCTTGTAACGCTGCGATGCCCCGATCCAAAACTCGGCGTCAGCGGGCCGTCTACTGGTGGACGGCAGGGATCGCCGACTGCGTCGACGAACCGTCCACCAGCAGAGGAGTTTCGCCCGCTGCAGGCGCAGAGGCGGACAGGCGGCTGAACGAGCAAGAGAGGGC
>NW_011958520.1:0-1591 GCF_000949405.1 Vollenhovia emeryi | reverse complement strand
TTTTTTGGTCCTTCGAGCCGGATGCGGCGGGGCTCTCGGACGGATTAGCTCAACCACGCAGCGATCACGTGATCGGCGGCGCGCACAGATACGGTCCTACGCGTCGACCAAGTGATCTCACGGCCCTTTCGCGTGATCAGTGGCGCGCACATACTCGGCTCTCCGCATTGTTCACGTGATCTCACGATCCTCTCGCGTGAACCTCATCGCTAATCTTATATCTCTCTCCTCGAACTATACTTCTCAACCTCTTACGCTCTCTCGCCATGGCGGACGAGACGAAGACTGGCAAGACGGACCGCTCGAAAACCCCTGTGTTGGAGCTGCCTCCAGGAGACCGCACGTCGGGAAGGACGACGTCTCCTGCCCGGCTTCCGACGGAGCTCGCGCTCAAGGTGCAGACGCAGATGGGCCGGATTGCTGCCCTCAGGGAGTTCACCGAGTCCCTGCCGGATGTCCCAGCGGAGACATCGAACGAGGAGGTCTCGCAGATCCAGCAGCTGATCGAGGAGACTCACAAGGCGTTCGTAAAGGAGCACGCCTATTTCGAGGTGTCATGGCCTACGACGCTTACTCACCATGAGTACTTCGCCGAGAACGCTCACCAGGCTGAGTTGCGATGCTACATGCAGGCGCGACGAGTCATCGGCGTGCTTCGTCACGCATTGGCAGATCAGCCCGCTCAACCGCAGACCAGCGCATCGACCGGCGAGAACAGACAACCGCTCTCACGCTTGCCGGACATCTCACTTCCCAAGTTCACCGGGGAGTATGCCGCATGGCCTGCGTTCAGAGATCTCTTCACCAGTCTGATCATGGAGAACGAGCAGCTCACGAACGTCGAGAGACTTCACTACCTCCGTTCATCGGTGGAAGGCGCGCCAGCCCAGCTGATCGCAGGATTCATCATGGCAGGAGACTCGCTAACGCCGTCCTGGGAGTTACTCAAGGACAGGTACGAGAACAAGCGTCTACTCATTCACGCCTGCCTTGATAAACTGTTCGCCAGCTCAACCCCGGTGCCAAGGAAGGCGGCGTCCTTGGATCGACTGGTCTCGGGAGTCAGAGAAGCACTCAAGGGACTGGAGGCCCTCGAGGTAACGGACAAGCTCGGAGATAGCGCGGTGGTGTATCACGTCACGCGACTCCTGGATCGCGTGACACGAGAACAGTGGGAGAACGCTGTTGGAGCCACGCGTGACTACCCCACGTTCGGGACACTCGAGGAGTTCTTGACGACCAAGAGACGGGCGCTCGAGCGGATCGAGGCTACGACTCATCCAAGTCCCAGCTCAGCACCCTCACCACCAAAGAGGGCTCACCAGGCAACTCAGCAGAGCGACCCATCGTACCCGTGCGACTGTTGCAATGCGCAGCACTTTATTGTGATGTGCAGTAAGTTCAGGGAACTGGCACCGGCAGCCCGGCACAAGGTGGCAACTGACAAGCGCTTGTGCTTCAACTGCCTGGGGAGGCACAGTGTGCGTGCATGCAAGTCGCAGCGAGGTTGCAAGACCTGCTCAGGGCGGCACCATACAATGCTGCACGGCACACACCCAATAGCAGCGCCAGCCCAGAAGACCGGGGGTTC
>NW_011958518.1:0-1591 GCF_000949405.1 Vollenhovia emeryi | reverse complement strand
CTTCTTGATGGTACGGTTGATGTTTCTGCTGCTGTATCCGTTCCTGGTCAGGATTCGGTGAAGGTGGTTTAGCTCTCCGTTCAGGGCGGCTGGTTCCGAGATGGAGAGTGCTCTGTGGACTAGAGAGCTGATTACCGAATTCTTTTGGGCGGGGTGATGGTGGGAGTTTGCGTGGAGGTATCGGTCCGTGTGTGTTGGTTTGCGGTAGACGTTGTGGCTTAGGGTGTCGTCTTCGTTCCTACGGACCAGGACATCCAGGAAGGGGATTTGGGAATTCTGTTCGGTCTCCATTGTGAATTGGAAGTTGGGATGTTGGGAGTTAATGAAAGTGAGGAAATGAGGTAGAGTTTCCCTTCCGTGGTTCCAGATGACGAAGGTGTCGTCCACGTACCGGAACCATGTGGAGGGTTTTAGTGGGGCCTTCTTCAGGATTTCATTCTCGAAGTGTTCCATAAAGATGTTTGCGATGATGGGTGATATCGGGGATCCCATTGCTGCTCCCGTGGTTTGTTCGTAGAATTCTCCTTCGAACCGGAAATAGGTGGAGTTGAGGCAGTGTTCTATTAATGGGAACAGGGTGGATGGAATCTCTTTGGATGTTCTGATGATATCCAGAGTGTCTTGGACTGGGACGTTGGTGAACAGGGAAACCACGTCGAAGCTTACCAGGATGTCGTTGGGCTTGGTTTTTATCTTGGTTATTCTGTTCATGAAGTCCATTGAGTTCCTGATGTGGGAGTCGTTGAGGCCGGTATGTTTTTGGAGGGGTTTGGTGAGGTAGCGGGCTAGTTGGTAGGTGGGGCCCCCGATGTTGCTGACGATAGGCCGTAGGGGGACTGATTCTTTGTGGATCTTCGGGAGGCCATATAGTCTGGGTGCTGAGCTGTCGCTGGGGGTCAGGTATTTCGTGGTTAGCGGAGGGAGGTTCGCCTTTTTGATCAGGGAGGGAGCTCAGTATCAGAGTCTCCCAGCCCTGATGAAGCAGACTGCAACGCCTGCGAAACGTCGGCACCACAATACCTTTATGTATTTATGTTTTCATATATTAGTTTCAGTTTAACATTTTTACTTATTTTATTCATTTTACTCTTTTTTCTATTTTTATATTTTATCCTTTTTTTTATTAATCTAATCTAACATTCTTTTGATAACTTAGTGAATCTTCCTGAAATGGAAATATATTTTACCACTAGTCAGGAATAATGTGAGAATGTTAGACTCGAGTGCAACAGAAAATTTAGTCATTAAATTATTGATGATGGCTCGAAATATAACCCAAACGCAAAATATTTTTACACATAGTTAAATTGTCATTGATACATTGATTTATACTTTATACATATTGATAACTGATATTATTTTTCGTTACCCAAATTATCTATTTTATTTTTAAACATCGAAAGACCTACTATTTTAATATAGTAAATTATAATAGAACTAGTTGCTTTAGCATTAGGGTCTGATTAAAAAATGTTATATTTCTTAAAAAATCAAACTAAAGATTTTATTGAAAAAAATAATGGAGTTAATAATAAAACACCGATGAAAAGAATAGCAACTGTTTAGAAATTTAGAAACTCTGTATCTATTC
>NW_011958517.1:0-1591 GCF_000949405.1 Vollenhovia emeryi | reverse complement strand
AACACATAATTATATTCGGATAGCAAATTTATTATTTGAAATAAATGTGCAATATAATTTGAAGAGCGGACAGATAGTTTCAACGGTAACTGACAATGGAACGAACTTTGTCAAAGCCTTTAAAGAATTCGGTTATAAGATAAAAATACCTGTGTTAGAAAAAGAAATACCTACTGCGGTAGAAGAAGCTAAAGAAGAAATAGATTCCGAATGTTCGTATGCATGATAATTGATAACTACATATTTTTGGTCATTGACAGTCATAGTACATTTGAATATCTATATCTATAAATACATTCTTTTTCAGATTGTAATGACGAACAAGAAGATTTAGATGAATATGTCGATGAAGTAGATATAGATTTGGAATTTCGTAATATCGAGCAAAAGGATACCAATGTTCATTCCACTATTCAACTACCAAACCATCTAAGATGTGCAAGCCATACTTTAAGCTTGCTGGCAACTACGGACTTTACAAAAGCGTTGAAACAAAATTCTGTCGCGTCCAAAATTCATCATACAGCAATGGGGAAATGCACGATATTGTGGAATATGTCTCGAAGACCAAAAACATCAGAGATAATTGTTGATTTCTTAGGAAAAAGTTTGAAGTATCCAACCCCTACACGCTGGAATTCGTTATTCGATGCGCTGTCCGATCTTTTAGTACATCGAGAGAAGCTTAATAAGTTAATACCGAAATTAGATTCAAATGTTCATTTTAAAGATGTAGAGTTTAATTATTTAGAAGAATGCATCGCCGTATTATCTCCCATTGCGTTGGCATTAGACCGATTGCAGAGCGAAAATGAATGCTACTATGGCATTTTAATGCCAACTCTTTTTTCTCTTAAACTGAGAATGAGAATGCTACATGAAAAAAATTTAAGATTTTTAGATAGCGTCGTATCAATTCTCATCTCTTCACTCGAGAGGAGATTTGAAGACTTTTTCCATTTTTCGCCAACAGTAAACAATGCTATCATTGCTTCGTGTTTACATCCGTCATTTAAACTAAAGTGGCTTCCAAAGACCATGTCCAGCGAGGAAGTGTCACGATTTCGAAACTTGTGTAACGCGGCTATAGACGAGCTTGTGCCTCTTGAAACCACAATTATCTCTAATTCCAGTGAAGATGAATTCTTCATCTTCAATGAATCTAATAGTCTGCAGCAATCGAATTCAGATTCAGAATTGGTATCTTTTTTTAATGATAAACAGAAAACGCTGGATACATTGAATAAATACCCACGTGTAAAAAAGGCGTTTATAAAATTTAATACTAGTCTGTGTTCTTCTGCTCCTGTAGAGAGACTGTTTTCTTTTGCGGGATTTATACATTCGCCTACTCGTGGCCTTCTATCTGATAAACTGTTTGAAACATTGGTATTTTTGAAAGGCAATAAGACTTATCAAAATAATAATAAATAAATGAAGTATAACTCTGTATATGGTATACATTACTTAATAAAATTAATATTACTTAATAAAATCTACTATCTATTATTTAAAAAATGAACGCAAAAAAGAATAATTGTATCTTGAAGTATTTATAAATGTATTTAAATACAGATACTATTTAAATATG
>NW_011958516.1:0-1600 GCF_000949405.1 Vollenhovia emeryi | reverse complement strand
TACGAATAATTTGAATACTTTCAAGAAACTTCGTAGTAAAGTTAGATTTCTCTCATAATGCTTCATCTTTGAGGATGCCGTAACAATTGAAGCAATGTGCAAATATCTAATTTGCCTACTTTAATGATGAGGAAGAAATTTTGCAAATTTCCAATTTGCACGCTTCAAAAATGAGGAAGCAAGGTGCAAATTTCTAATTTGCACACTTTCAAGAAACATCGTGCAAAATTAGATTTCGCTCCTAAACGTTCCTCTATGAGGAAGCAATGTGCAAATTTCTAATTTGCACACTTTCAAGAATAATTGAAAAAAATAAAATTTCCCTCCTAAACCTTCCTATATGAAGAAGCCATGTGCAAATTTCTAATTTGCGCAATTTACTTTACTTAATTTTAAATTAATTTACATTTTTTCTAATTATATATTTTATTCTTCTTTAGTTTTTCAATCCAAATTTCATATATATTTCATTAAAATATGATTAATTACTTCTTCAGTCATACACTTTTGAAATTTTTGGAAATTATAATTAAACAAAATTTGCGATAGTTACAGCAAGGGTCTCTACACACTTCCGTGATAACGTTACTCCATGTAAATTTATTATCTCCAAGTCTTGGCGTGAATGTCTTATCTCAATTGCAATGCGTAAACTTTCAAATACATGGACGAAATCCTGTTAAACGTATTATTGTACTTTCAGAGGCAACACAATAATTGCCAGGATAAGCAGCAAATTGAGAAGATCCCAAATAATCCTACCAGGTAGAAACGTGTTTTTAGTAGAAGTAAGAAAATTTTTTGATATAAAAAAATTTCATTAATAGCAACGAGGATAAAAGATTAATTTATATTACCTCATATGATATGTAAATTACAAAAAATGCATTAGGGTATATATATGTTTTAAATTACTAATTACAAATACGATACTCTATAGAATAGACGTTCAAGAAAAAGTCCAAAAACAAGACGATAAACCGATCAAGAATATTAAACGTCGTGAACGGAAAAGAAAGATCAACCATGAGTTTGATGATCATGAAAAATCCTAGTATTAAATGGAATTTACATATTTGAATTAATAAAATATTTAATTTATATAATATATTTGTAAAACCTTTAATGTTTGTACAATAAAAATTATAATCTTTATTATAACTTTGTGCTTAAATTTCATTATATCTGTCGCTTAAAAGAGAGAGCACAAGAATGAACTTGTTTATGCAAGAGTGCGCGCTATTGCGCAAGAGCCTGAGCGAGATATAGAGGGAGAGAGAGGGGGAGAGAGAGAGAGAGAGAGAGAGAGGGGAGAGAGAGAGAGAGAGAGAGAGAGAGAGACAGAGAGAGAGGTTGCGATATATAATATATATATATATATGTATGGTATATATACACATAAAGTTTATAGAATTTTATCCTGTTTTTCTTTCTAATATAAACCCGCTTTCCAAAACATATAAACCATCAATATGTATACATATAGAGAATATGCGTTTTGGACAATATGCATTAGGTATCATCGATATCAGGTCGAATTTATATCGATTTTAGGTAAATATGCATAAAAGGTCACACCTCACCGATGTCCTCGGCACTT
>NW_011958515.1:0-1591 GCF_000949405.1 Vollenhovia emeryi | reverse complement strand
GTGTTACGTCAAAACCTCTTGGGATAGATTTGAGAAACGAAATAGAGTTTTGCGGGTAGATATTGAGGTATGGAATAACGTAACAAGTGATTTTAAAATATCTCGCTAACACGCTCGGAGGCGCGTGGAAGCAAGCCGAACGCACTTTTCAAAGGCTCTGAAAAGGACAATGTCCCGAAAGGACACTCTGACTCTTTTCAAGAGCGGTGCGATCGCAAGTCCTAGTTTTGGGTCAAGGAAATTAATCCCTATTACCCTGGAACGGACCTTGTGCACTCTCAAAGGGGAACGAAGGGGGTGAGGTCTTTAAAAATAACATAAATGAGAAAGAAATAAGTTTAACATAGCATTATATTTTGCATTTGTAAGAACAGATAATTTTGGTCAAGCATTACGTTTAGGAATATACATATATATATATATATAAAAGATAGGTTTAACTAAACATTAGAACGGTTAATTTAGATCAGGCATTACATTAGAAGATTTTTACTTGACATTTTATATCAGAGATTACAGAAGATTTTTACTTGACATTGCATTTAGAATTACATTTAGAATTATAAAAATAAAATAAAAGATAATTTTAACTAAACATTAGAACAGATAGTTTTTATTTTTACTAAAACATTACACTTAACTAAACGTCACATTTAGAATTATAAAATAAAATATAAATAGGTTACATCTCGTTTGTATTGTCGGATTTTTACATTTCGCGGATGTGAGTGTATAATATGTGTGAGTGTGAGGAATTTATTTGTAGTTTTTTATTATGGTGGAAGAAGGAGGGAGAATAGTGGGAGAAGAAAAGTGATCATCCTGAGAAATATTATTTAAAGCGGCTAACAGACGTGCGCGCCGATTCCTCAGGTTCCTTAAACATTTGACTACGGTTCGCGACTTTCTCCTGGTGGAAAGGTTGAATAGGTCCACTGTAAAGTGGTTTTTATTTTGTTAGTCGCTGATTTTACGGATGGTGGGTTTCTATGGGGTCTCTTACATATTAAATTCTAGGCCTCTGATTATCACGAGACACGGTAGTGTCTCGCGTCAAGTGTAAGCGAAGCTAGTACCACGCGCGCGAGACCGACCGTGTAAGTTTACGCGAGTACACGACTTGACGGGCCCTCAGATTTTTTTTTCTCAACAATGGCTGATCCCACGAACTTAAGACTGCGCTTAATCGACAGCTTGGGTACGATTTGCATAATAAAACTATTTTTACTTTTTTCCTACGTGCCCCATGAGTAGAGATATTGCGATGCAAAGTCCAAGGGTCTGAATTTTCACGTAATTTTTTTTAAGAAACGTCGTCATCGTCGTCGTGGTCGTCGTCGTGGTCGTCGTCGTGGTCAACCAGGCCAAAATCCATCTCACTTTTCTGCCGCAACGTGGCATTGGCGCTGCTGTCGCGTATCTCACGTAGCGTCTCGCGCCAAGTTTGAATAAGTCTAGGTGTATTAATACCGTAGTTTTCGGTGTCTAGGTGTATTAATACCTTGAACTGGATGTCCACGTATCCCAGGTCGCCGATGACGACGTCCAGGCAGTGCGCCTTGAACTCGACGTCCACGTGTCCCAGGTCGCC
>NW_011958514.1:0-1591 GCF_000949405.1 Vollenhovia emeryi | reverse complement strand
ATTATACATTTATATACAATTATATAAACCAACGAGGTTCCGCGAACCGTCTATTACCACGAAACGTCTGTTAAGCCCCAACAAACAAGACAACGTCGAAATGACGTGAAAAATACGTGATTTTGATGACGATAACGTCATGTGACTTCAATGGTACGTAATTTTGACGTCATTTTAAATACGAGTACTAAAATATAATAGTACGTTATTATTGTTACGTCAAAAAGACGTACTATTAACGTCGAAGATATAAATGTATAAGTCGAAGATATAAATTGTACACATATAACGACAATGTCGAAGATATAAAAGAATTAAGAAATTGAAAATCTCGTCAAAATATGCAACGCGCGAACAATGCCATGTCATTATTTGAGCATACAAAATACATTTATATCTTCGACGTTAATGGTACGTCTTTTTGACGTAACAGTAATGACGTACTATTTTAGTATTTAAAATAACATCAAAATTACGTACCATTTAAGTCACATGACGTTATCGTCATCAAAATTACGTATTTGTCACGTTATTTCGACGTTGTCTTGCTATAATCTGATTAAATAATTATCATTCAGATTGATTTTGAACATAAGTATTTATACAGCAATGTTTGTAATCGAAATGTCAAAGACTCGATTACAAATCTTTCAAGAAAAATAAAAGTCTGGAACAATTTAGAATTTCTTAGTATATCTCAAATAAAGTAGGTATGCTGTGTAGATTACGTTCAAAAATAATTTTTAACATTTAATAAAAACATGTTATGTACAAGTATGTGTATAATTATGTTGCACAAGTTGCAAGAAAGAATTGTCAGAGCCAAAGGATCACCGCTATCCCATCCGATCATCGAGGTTAAGCAACGTTGAGTGTGGTTAAAACTTGGATGGATGACCGCGACCTTACCGTTCTTCACACCCAACCGCGAAAATGATGTTAATATTCTATAATCTTTAAAGTCCGGAATTCGTTCATTAATTTTTTTTCTTTATTAAATGTACGTCATTTTGACGCCACCTTTATAGATATGATTAGATATAATTTTATCCATTTATATGTGATTAGATCAGGTCAAAATCCATGTATAACTATATCTGCAACATTATACATAATTATATCTAAACTTTTTTTCCCGGGTATTTATGACATATCCTCATATTGTCACAGAAATAATATGTGCATCACAGAGAAACAATTTTTATTTAATTATTATTTTATTTAACGCGACAAAATTTAGACTGTATGCGTACATATCTCCTTTCTTTACAAAAACGTAAAGATATGATATTAACCAGACAGCAATTAATTAATTTGGAAGTTTTCGTCAACAATGTAATGTCACATACGAGGACCGTTTCTTCGATGTAATGACAAATTTACTGCAAAAGTATCTTCTTTACAAAAATAGTGTCTCCACAAAAATCTTCTGTACAAAAATATCGTCTCTACAAAAATATCTTCTCTACAAAACTATCTTCTCTACAAAAGTAATGATATCAACAAATTGCGCCAAATAAAACAGCGGATATTTATACAAACTAGTTGCTTTAGCATTAGTTTTTGATTAAAAAATGTTATATTTTTTAAA
>NW_011958513.1:0-1590 GCF_000949405.1 Vollenhovia emeryi | reverse complement strand
GCGTCTCAGGTAACAGCTCGATAAAGAGAGATCTTAATACGGCGGAACTGCATTGACCACCGTTGAGCTGGTTCATCTGACTTAGTAGATGAGAGGGTCTCCGGTCCCCCAGAACCTGACCTTTTAACAATTGCCGTAAGCGGGCCTCCGGTGAGACCGTAAATGTCGCGAGAATCCTGTCTTTGAGCGCTTTGTATAAGTTATCGGGCGGTGGATCCGCCTGAATCAAATCTCGGATATGCGATATGACCTCTGGATCGAGGCTAGCGATAAGGTAGTCGACTTTAGTACCATCGACGGTTATGTTCGCGTTTCTAAACGACGCTTCAACACGCAAAAACCAATCCTCCGGGGCCTGTCGCCAGAAGGGCGGGATCTTAGGCACCCGGTACGATTCTACGCGCGCGTCATCGTCCGGCATGTTTAAACTATGGGACGCGTACCGCGAACCGAGGAGAAATGCGAAAAAAGAAAAGAAGCAAAGGAGGAATACCAGGGAGAGGCAAAGCATATGCCTCGACGGTCTCGAAGTTCTCGAAGAGGCGTCGTCCCTCGAAGGAGGTGTCGCTCGAACCCGAGATGTCCGCTGGTATGGCTGCGCAAGATGCGCGTCCGCAGGGATGGCTGCGTAAGCGCGAAAGCTGCGCTGGCACGGCAATGCCCGATGCGCGTCCGCCGGGATGACTACGCCGGCACAAATCGTGCACCGACCTGGGTGCGCCCTTAACCTGGTTCGGCCGCGTCGTCGGAGATATCACAGGGCGGAATCCCGCCGACTTGAGTCCGTGGATGGAGAACGACCGATGTACGTCACCCAAAATGGCCTCCCTCGGGCGGTGATAGGCTCGCCCGAAGTTTCGGGAAGGCCCGAATAATGGACTTGCCCGGGCGTCGGTGACGCCACAATTTCGGGCAGTCCGAGGATCCTCAGGGCCGATAGGGCGTGGATGAGGTCCTCTTCGTGCTGCAGGTCAATCCCAGAAAGCGGGGGAAAGGACCTGAGCCTCGCCGTTGATCTTCCTTCCGCCGATGCGGACGTGAAATGCGCGGATGCGCAATCACGTCGGGGTCACCAATTGTGGGGCCTGTCGATATTATTACGGCCCGGCTGAAGCGCCCACAATACTTCGTAGCCGATAGCCGGTATGCTAAGGCGGGAAAGAACTCACTCACTGTATATGATATATATGAGAACTTTATTGAGATCTCGATACACGGCAAGGTGATCAGACTTGACCGTGTCGAAGGCGAGTTACGACTAACTTAATCTGTTCCCGCTCGGACAGCGCCACCGACGACCATAGACTGTGTCGTGGTGTAGAAAGGCAACTCTAAGTCGCCACAAACTGGTCACTCGTAGCGCCCTCGTTCGTTGGTTAACGGGACGGCGCGAACGGTGTAATTTCACGGGATCGGATCAAATTATTTCCTTTTTATACAATTTCATTGGTTGAAATTGTTGAGTTCACATGAAACTTTTCACGTGAAAAATTCCATGATCGATATCCAGATGATGTTTTTACTTCGATTTTCAGCCGCCAGATGTGCGATGATAGAGGAGACAATTGTGTATTGAGTACACCAAAAACG
>NW_011958512.1:0-1591 GCF_000949405.1 Vollenhovia emeryi | reverse complement strand
GGGAGAGGGAGAGGGAGAGGGAGAGGGAGAGGGAGAGGGAGAGGGAGAGAGAGAGAGAGAGAGAGAGAGAGAGAGAGAGAGAGAGAGAGAGAGAGAGAGGCAATAGGCGGTGACTCGTCAACAGCTCTGAAAGAAAATGGAATACATAGAAGTGTGAATATTTTTATTTGTACTTGTATTGATATTTTTTCTTGTATATTACAATATACAAATAAAATGGTTTACGTATACTTTATGTATACTTATCCATTTGTGCCAAAGTCCTCCGAGCGAGATTGCGTCGTGAACCGTTCGAGACTCGGCACTCGAGTAATTCCTAGTCGTGTAGTCTCGATCCAGCGGGAAAAGTCAGCGTCGTCTGCAGCGGGCTTGAGAGGCAAAGTTGTCAATCTCCCGATAGCACCGAAATAATCTAGGGACAAGAAAATATTACATTAGCATGGAGCGATATTACAGGATTCGCGTATTGACGCGAGGACTATGTATAATAGTAGCGAAATAAAACGATAACAATTATCAAGATTATTTGTATAATGTTGACGTACCTCTGCCAAGTTTATTTGTTGAATACATTCCGGTATTTTATTCCGTGCTACGTTTTCCAAGAGCTTGCGATCCCCGGTCACCGACACAGGCTCGATCGCGACTCTTTGGCAAGGCCAAGAGCGATGAGAAATAATGTCTGTCGAGGGTGCAGTTGGTGCGAAATGGATTTATATTACTGCAGCTTACTCCATGTACCGTAGACCAGCCTTTGCACACATTTAAATGTCTTGATATTTGGCGTGGAAACTTTTGGCAACCTAACCTATTTCATCGAGCGGAACAATGATTTAATAAGTCAACACACGTATAGCACGACGATACACACAGTGCACTACTATAAAAATATTTTTACCTACGAGGGAAGAATTAGCTTGGATAATCGAGTCCACGTCGATTCTGCTTCTCGTTGAAACTCGGCACGACACACCGCGCAGGACCAACAAGAGTGTATACACTAGAGGCGCTCTCGCGTGTAAACGTCAAGCATAGAATGTACAGAGACCAGGGGTCTGTTCTTTATCGCTGCGCTCCTGAACTAGTGCGCACTGGTGCAATAAGTTGGAAGACGAGAGGTAATCTATTTGTTTCATTTCAACTTATTCAACTAGTTGAGTAGTGCGGTAATAAACAACAGGCCTCGGAGAAGACGGAATGTACACACGTGTGTTGTACGACAAATTTTGTAAGCGTGTAACGAACTGCAGGGTAGTACAAGTCTCGAGTATGTAGAAACGGACGATCGCGACACGCTGAAAACATACATGTACTACACATGTAATAATAATGTTACGATTAGTAGTAATTATTGTAATATTTCATGACAAATATTTGTAAGAAATACAGAAAACCTAACAACGGAACAAAATTGTTACTATTTTAACATTACGAGGTCTGTTCAAAAAGTATCGCGAATTTTGAATTTCCGCGGGCTACGTATATTCGATTTTCGATTTTTTTGTGGCGTTATGTTGGTACTCATGTCCCTCACTCATGCTGACAAGTTCGGCCATTTTGAATGTTCAGTTAATTTTTGACAGCTATTTTA
>NW_011958511.1:0-1590 GCF_000949405.1 Vollenhovia emeryi | reverse complement strand
AAAATTGAGAACGCCCAGATCAAAGGTGCCGACAGAGAGTGGGCATACTGCATATACTGTGACAGCATAGTATAACCACAGTATAACCAGTATGCCCACTCTCTGTCGGCACCTTTGATCTGGGCGTTCTCAATTTTCCGCTATGTTTTTATTATATCCAACAGTGTATCAACGGCTAAAAGTGCCTTTTCAGGATCGTATCCAGGAAAGGCGCATACGAACTGGCGTACATTATTTATTGTAAATAGAAATGGCCTACGAAAGAAAATGTTCTAATAAAAGTAATTAATGTAATTACTTGCTCCAACGTATAAAGGTGCATTTTCACGTGTCGCTCGAACCGGCCGTTTCAGCGACAAAAAGGGTCACGTGATTACTTTTGTCGCAGAATTATTACAGCAGCAACTATGGCACATGAAAAATAGCAAGAAGCAGCAAATCTGTGTTTAAAAGACAGTTCTAACCTTCAAGCGACAGGACCTCAAACGTGCTTACCAATTAAGGTGCATATTATGAAACTGTTTGGAATGAATTTTCATCAGAATTATTCAATTATTTTCTATATTTCTATTGTGTTTTCTAGGAAAGACAGATAATAATTCCGAGTTATGGCTTCAAAAAAATATTACAATTGGTTACTAAATTGTAACAAATTCATTTATGAACGTAAAGTCGAATTTGAAAATAATGCAGTTGTTGCAATTGCTATGAAAAGAATGCTATTACTGTGAAACACAGGACGATGTTTGCCATCGTCGGCGATGTACTGCGGTAGTACGTCGTACTATTACAGTGCTGCCACATTACATAGTACAACGTTTGAGCGTTAACTTTGTAGTTGAAACTGTTCAAACTACAAAATTTTAGCCGCTGAAATAAGAGCGACAGATCTGTCGCTCCACTTGCTTATTTCAGCAGCACGTGAAATTGCACCTTTAAAGTATTTACGCGTTATTCGTCAACACTGAATTTTTCTATGTCACACCGACTTTGCACTAACACACGTACAAAATCCTGTGATTGGTCATAACTAAAACATATCGGATGCGCAGTACGGATCGGCGCGAACGTGAAACAAAAGAGCGAGTGCCACTACTGGTTATACTGTCCCACATAGAAACAAAACTTCTAATGGACGTCCATTATACGTTTGTCATGGAGATTGACACCTTCCAGTAGACGTCTATTAGATGACCAATGAAGGTCCATGAGAAATCCATAGTTCCGCATTGCGGACATCCATTGGACCTCCATTAGACATCTTTATAGATGTCCATTAGACGTTCCGTGGATCATTGACATACGGTGCGCGGAGTCTCGATGGACGCCCCAGCTAACAAGGTGGCGTCAAAATGACGTACATTTAATAAAGAAAAAAAATGAATGAACAAATTCCGGACTTTAAAGATTATAGAAATTAACATCATTTTCGCGGCTGAGTGTGAAGAACGGTAAGGTCGCGGTCACCCATCCAAGTTTTAACCACACTCAGCGTTGCTTAACCTCGATGATCGGATGGGATAGCGGTGATCCTTCGGCTCTGACAATTCTTCCTTGCAATTTGTGCAATTATACACATACTTGTGTGTG
>NW_011958510.1:0-1590 GCF_000949405.1 Vollenhovia emeryi | reverse complement strand
TCCACCTTCTGTCCCAGAAGCTGCCACCGTGTTAAACGTGAAACCGATATATCTGAAAAGTCCGGCTCCGGTATGGTAGTAGGTGCTTCACTTCAAGCGACCATTGGGTGCGTCCCGTCGTTGGTATCCTCGTTCGGAAGGCGCAAACGCGATTGTGCACGGGACCTCGTCGTTGTCTGGACGTCGTTGCAATGGCAGACACCAATTCCTCGTGGCGACGCGTAGCTCGCTCGTATATTCGACTGGATCTTCCGGATCGACTGGTCCGTTTGGCTAGAGATGCCAAGAGGATGAGCCCTTGGGCGTGTCCTCCCGGCCAGGAGATATCGAGTGGATAAGCCACTTTGTACCATCATATGCAATAATTTGGGCTAGCTTATGTAGTTCATTCGAAGTGAAAGAAAAACGTTGGCGTAAGGCTTTGTCAGCACCCACAAAATTGGTACCGCAATCGCTTTGAAGGGTAGCACAAAAGCCTCTGCGACCCGTAAATCTCTTATACACAGCGATAAATGCCTCTGTAGTGTACTTAGTAACTACCTCAACGTGAACTGCAGATGTAGATAAACAAATGAAAATGGAGAGATAGCCTTTATACATGCGAGCCGCCCGCCCTTTCCAGGTTTTGACAGATATGGGTCCGGCATTGTCAAGTCCTGAGTGTAAGAAGGGTCTGGCTGGATTGACCCTTGACGCCGGTAGTTGACCCATTAACTGCTGTGCCCGGATTCCACGATAATGAGCACATCGTACATATCGGAGAATGAAGGAACGAACCGGTGCTCTACCTTCGACGATCCAAAAGATTTGCCTGATGATGTCAGAGTGACCTGTGCACCTCCGTGAGGAATGCGACTGTGTGCATCATCGATTACAAGAGAAGTAAGCGGGACCTTCGTGGTAAAATTGGGTGTTTGAACTCCATGTCAATGGAAGCGTGATGGGGGGCGTCCACCAACTCTTAATACACCTTCTCAATCTATGAATGGAATGAGACGCACCTATGCATTCGAACGAGGCAAACCTCTCCCCGTGCAAGAATTCGGATTTCGTTTGGAAAACTTGAAGTTTTGAACAACTGTTGACCAAAACACAAACTTGGCAGATTTCATCAAGGGGTGAGCGGTTCGACAGACGGTATGTTCGTAGCTCGCCTTAAACGTAAAATGAATCTACGACAAAGAGCGTTAATTTTCAAGAGCTTGGTCAAGCAGTTGATTCAGCAGGTTGATGGTCCGGTCCAATCCATACAATCCGTTGGAAGTTCCAGACGTCTTTATGTACCGCTATCTGCCGAAACATTTACTCTATGTCCGCAGAAAAGAGATATTGGTTTATGCGTATTCACAACAGAACGTCGGCAATACCTGTCTGAAACCTCGTGTACAGATGCAGAGTATCATTGAAAGAAACTCCACTACTCATGCGGGTAGAACCATTAAAGACGACTCGAATCTTAGAACAATTCCCATCTCTTTAGACAATCCCAGGATGAGGTAAATAATAAAAATTTGTAGAATCATCGTGATTCTTCACTGGTACCATATGACCAAGTGCTTGATATTCTTGAAGAAAGTCTTCGTAGAAACA
>NW_011958509.1:0-1590 GCF_000949405.1 Vollenhovia emeryi | reverse complement strand
TTAAATGTTGTTGACTATTGTGAAAGTTTTATTTCATCGAAATTAAAATTAATATTTATACTAGTGACTCATTTTTACGCGTAATATTAAGATGTTTTTTAAGTATTAATGGTATATATTTTCTACGTTAACCTAAATATTGAAAGAACATTTTTAAGCGTCCATACGTGTGAATTGTACATGCGATATAATGTGCTTGAAATTAGTTTCGGGCAAATACGTGTGAATTGTACATGCGATATAATGTGCTTGAAATTAGTTTCGGGCAAATTTCTGTGGCAACGCTCACTGCCCCCCCCCTCCCCCCACTATGCTCAATATCGATCGAAGGTTCGACGGTGGAGCCGCCGATCGCGGGCGTGACACGCGCGCCGTGTTTCGCGAGATCGGCGCTCGGCTGTCGAGCTTGTTTTCTCCTGTCTGAGTAGTGTGCCCGCATCGAGTCTTTTGTCTTCTCTACATAGACCAGTGAACTCTACACATACTGGAATGAGTGATCTATTGTTCTGGCTGTTGCCGAGAGAGAGGTGCGTTTGGGTGAATCCTTGTCTCCTTCTAGTACTACCTGATTGGATAGTCGCATATAAATGACGAGAAGGGCGTCACTTATATGCGATTATCCAATCAGATAGTACTAGAAGGAGACAAGGATTCGCCCAACGCACCTCTCTCTCGGCAACAGCCAGAACTATAGATCACTCATTCCAGTATGTATAGAGTTCACTGACAAAGACCGATCGGCGAGTCCGTTCGCATAAGCGTGTTCGTACTTACGTCTCTCCTGTGCCCGTTGTCTTATCGAGAAGACTCATCAAAATTTCCGAAGACAAAGTTTTGGATTCTGTAACCAATTACTGTTGTAATAACTACCTTTTTATTTGTGACAATACTGCCGTCATCGTTGCCTTCTTGTCACCGCTTTTTTTTAGCACTTCGTAAATGAAAAGACCATTTATGGGTCTTGTCTTTCTCAAACTCTACTTTTTTTTTTACGTGTGGAAATCCTTTATGGATACCCGGGCCCCCCTCCGGGAAGGGAGTTTACATTAAGTGGCCCGGGTTATGTGGGACTGCCCCCCTAATGGCGATCGGGTGCGGCCGCTGACATTGCGACCGCTGGGCTTATCGCACTAAAACCACACGGTGGACTGCGCTGTGCTTTACTTGGGGGACGCCCAGGACTTGGCAGAGCCATTACTTCTGGACGCCCCCCGCACCGGCCCGCCGTTTGATGGGCGGGCCGCTGCGCTCCCTCCCCTGTTGGTGTGGGGGAGGGGGACTCCTCCCCGCAGGGGGAGTTCACTACTGTCTTGGGCGGCAGAGGCATCCACGACCTCTACCGCCCGCCTCCATGGAGGCAGGGCCTGACGGGGTTCCCGGCCCGCCAGACCCAGGCCGCCTCCCCCCTTGTCGTTGGGGGAGGGCCATCTCCTCACCGCCTCGGCGGTGTCCCGCCCACTAAGAGGGGAGGGGACGTACCCGCGGCTTGCGGGCAGCCCCTCCCCTGCCCGTCAGGGCGGTGGTGTGGGCGGCGGAGTAGGAGGTGGAGTGGGAGCGGGAGCACGGGCGAGTAACATTCTTGCCCGGCTC
>NW_011958508.1:0-1589 GCF_000949405.1 Vollenhovia emeryi | reverse complement strand
GTGCGTGCGTGCGTGCGTGCGTGCGTGCGTGCGTGCGTGCGTGCGTGCGTGCGTGCGTGCGTGCGTGCGTGCGTGCGTGCGTGCGTGCGTGCGTGCGTGCGTGCGTGCGTGCGTGCGTGCGTGCGTGCGTGCGTGCGTGCGTGCGTGCGTGCGTGCGTGCGTGCGTGCGTGCGTGCGTGCGTGCGTGCGTGCGTGCGTGCGTGCGTGCGTGCGTGCGTGCGTGCGTGCGTGCGTGCGTGCGTGCGTGCGTGCGTGCGTGCGTGCGTGCGCGCAATAAATGTTCGCGCTCTCACCTCCGCAATTTTTGAGATATCGCCTTCTACTTTGGCATATTTATTGAGTGTGATAAAAGATGGCTGGTATTGTATTTGACGATAATCGGTGCAAGGATTCAATTTATACATACATATACATGTATATTTATGTTGAAATTCCTGAATAACTTTTTAAATATCCAAGATAGAAAAAAATGTTAAACACTAAAGTTGTATCGTTTTTAGTGGCGCATTTCATAGTAATATCAGTATGACCTTGAATAGCTTTGTCAAGGTTATCTAAAGATCACCTTGAAATTTTTATATGGAACCCTCTTTTTTCATTACATATTCTTGTAGCTTATTTCAATAGCTTTTCAAAACGCTATAATAAAGTATGTTTTCGTTAAGTACTTTTTGAGTTATGAGGTCTGAAATTTACGGTACTTCGTATTAATTCCATGAATAACTTTTTGAATATCCATGATAGAAAAAAATGTTAAAGACTAATGTTGTATCGTTTTTTCTGGCGCATTTCATAGTAATATTAGTATGACCTTGAATAGCTTTATCAAGGTTATCTAAAGATCACCTTGAAATTTTTATATGGAATCCTCTTTTTTTCATTACATATTCTTGTAGCTTATTTCAATAGCTTTCCAAAACATTATAATAAGTATGTTTTCGTTAATTATTTTTAGAGTTATGATGTTCGTAAGTTACGGTACTTCTCTAGCATTATGCCTGAATAACTTTTAAAACTTTCAAGATAGGATTTGAACACCACCCCTGATGTTACACTTACTTGCGTCACATATACAACACACACACGCGCGCTCATGCATGTACGCACGCACGCACGCACGCACGCACGCACGCACGCACTGAAGAAAAGACTGATGAAAAAGCGATACTTTTCTCGCTGAAAAATTGAAAACGGGGTTCGCCAAAATATCGCACGCAGTAATCGTCGAGAAATTACGAAAAATTCCACGCATTACTCGTTCAAGGATCATAAGTAGGATTTACCACGCACGCGCGCGCGCGCGCGCAGAGGGGTGCAAGAGGGCCTTCGGCCGTATTTTCGAAGATGATAGTGGGGATAGTGTTGGTTCTGGATACCTTAAGTTTTTTTTTTTTTTTAGGGACAAGGATTTGAAAATGGGAGGGAGACTATCATCTTCGAACGAGACACTTCATATAATTGCTTCCTCATAGAGGAAGCTTTGTTTTCGTGAAAAAATTTTTTTCCAGTTTTCTTTGAAAACATGTTTAGAATGTTCCAAAACGTCAAAAAAACACATTCAGAAAAAATGTCAGTATGTATGTATGTAT
>NW_011958507.1:0-1589 GCF_000949405.1 Vollenhovia emeryi | reverse complement strand
TTTCCATTTAACGTAAACATCTTCCACATATCGTTCTTTAGCGTGCGATTGAATCGTTCGACGACCGATGCCTTCATCACGGAATAGGTAGAATAATGGTTAATGTTATGTTTCTTCAAGAGTTTCTGCACGTTCGCATTGTAAAATTCCTTTCCATTGTCAGTTTGTAAATTTTTCGGACATCTTCCATCGACCCGAATTATCTTTGCGATTGCCGCAGTAACTTCACATCCGCTCTTGGCCTTGAGCGGTACGGCCCATGCATGCTTGCTCAGCACATCTATAACAGTAAGTATGTAGTGGTAGCCTCTGTTGAATCCCGCGCACTATGACACGTCTTCGCGGAAAATTTCTTCTCGCTGGAGCGTGCAGTTCCTTCACTAATTGCCGCTTCTCATTGTCAGATGTTGTCCTTTCAGCCATGAGCAAATGATTTTAAACGGGGAACGGAACAGGGACCGAACGTATATCGAACGGAACGAGGATCGACCATACGTCGATCGGGAAACACACGTTCGCGTAACGCACGTTGAACGGGAACGGAACGGGGATCGATCGTATATCGATCGGGAACGTACGTTCGCGTAACACACGTTGAACGGGAACAGAACGGGGATCGATCGTATGTCGATCGGGAACACACGTTCGCGTAACGTACGTTGAACGGGAACGGAACGGGGATCGATCGTATGTCGATCGGGGAACACACGTTCGCGTAACGGAGAGATTTAACTTATTGGCGATGAGTCATACGCTGAATCATTTCGTGAAGTTCGTTTATCATATTCTGCATGTTATTTTGGTGCGTTACTATCTTCCTCTCCATCTCATCCTGTCGATCTTTCAAAATTTGTATGTTCTGTTGAACGTACCGTTTGTTGACAGCATCGTCATCATCTACAGACAGCGCTACGCGTCGAATCTTGCGTGACTTTGCATCAAAATCTGTCGCGACCACACAAAGAGCGTTATCGCGAACGTAGTTTCTAATTAATCCGTTATATTGATAGTACGGATCCGTTCCACTTCTTCCGAGCGATATTCCAAATTTGTTGATCGGCATTTCGTTGTCAATTGGTTGAATCACTCACACGCAGTTTAATTTATAATAAGTCCAGCCTCGCGGAGTTCTTCGATGATCGACATGATTTCGTTATCGTGATGATTGTGACCCGCTTGGCGAGAGGCCTCAAGAAATCGAAAACGATCTACAAGCTCGTTGGGATCGTCCCAATGAACATAATCGATCTTGTTGTTGTTTAGCGTCACGGTACACGGCATACCTTCTCCAACACCTTTTAGCAAGGGTGCAATTATATTTCTATACTTGTGTCCCTTGTTACTCTTTACAGGATTATGCATGTTGTGATCACGTCTATGTGCATTTGTTGCCAAAAGTATACTTTTGTAGTTGCGTTTATCAGATTTTGTATAACTATTTTCTTCAGGAAATTTTTTGAAAATCAGTTCGTAAAGGCCTTGTGTGCCAGTATACTTTTTTCCATCTACGATTATATCATCGTTCTTATCCAAATCGATACGTTTGTTACCAATCATCGTTCCATTGTTGCTGAAATAAACACTATCTA
>NW_011958506.1:0-1589 GCF_000949405.1 Vollenhovia emeryi | reverse complement strand
GAGAGCTGTAATCCTCAATAGTTTAGTGAGGTTTGAGTACCTGTAGATGAGCTCCCATTGATATTCAGCCCTTGGCGTAACCGTCAATAGCGAAACGCCTGGGCGAGCTTCTGTTGCACTCATCTCGTCAGAGAGTGCTGGTTGCGACGGCCATGAGTCTGGTTTGAGTATCCATGGTGGTCCCGTCCACCAAAGTGATTGACCTTGAAGTTGAGCAGTCGTGAGGCCTCGTGATGCGCAATCAGCCGGATTGGAAGTTCCAGGTATGTATCTCCAGTGAGCAGCTGGAGTGAGTTCTTGAATTTGAGCCACCCTGTTCCTGACAAAATCCTTCCAGCGTGATGCATGAGATCTGATCCACGAGAGTGTCACTAGAGAGTCCGTCCACAGTGAGTTGCCGTTACGTCC
Source organism: Vollenhovia emeryi (assembly GCF_000949405.1). Lineage (NCBI taxonomy): Eukaryota > Metazoa > Arthropoda > Insecta > Hymenoptera > Formicidae > Vollenhovia > Vollenhovia emeryi. Next base: position 1,181 of record NW_011958506.1, on the reverse strand, counting down.
ATGTTCAAAGTGGCTGTGACGTATTGCATGAGCCGAGAGAGCAGAAGAGCAGCCGTGAGTTCAAGTCGCGGGATTGAGAGCCGCTTGAGAGGTGCTACCTTAGTCTTGGAGCACACAAGTGAGAACGTGGCGCCGTTTGAGTCGTGAACGGAGATGTATATGACTGCAGCCATTGCCAATTGAGAAGCATCAGAGAATCCATGAAGTTCCACTTGCGAGTCGCTCCATGTGTTGAGCCACCGAGGTATTGAGAGCCTGGCCAGGCTTGTGAGTTCTTCTCTGATGATGAGCCACCGGGCTGAGAGCTGGGATGGCAGTGGATCATCCCATTGGAGCTTGTGCAGCCACAGCTCCTGCAAGAGAATTTTGGCCTTGATCACGACAGGTGATGCAAAACCAAGTGGATCGAGCATCTGAGCCACTTCAGATGAAACGAGGCGTTTTGTGGGTCTGCCTTCCGAGCGTGAGCTTCGGGTTGAGAATGCAAAGGTATCTTCTTGAGGGAGCCATTTGAGTCCGAGTATCTTGGTTGCACAATCGTCGAAGGTGATTTGTGAGCCTTGGTCTTCGCTGTCGGTGACAGTCTTGAGTATGTCGAGATGAGTTGCATGCCATTTTGCTAGTGGGAAGCCGCCCGCCATGCAGAGGCCCCTTAGTTGATGTGCGACCTCCTGCCGTGAGTGATAGCTGGCACAGCCAGTGGGAAACTATGTCCTTCGTCTTTTGTTAATTGTAACAAGGTCCGTACGGCTGAGAATGGTGCGACCTTCGTCCCGTAAGTGCCCGTTGTTGAATGATATGGCACCTCATTGAGCTGATTGTCCATCCAGAGTATCCGCTGTAACTCCCAGTCATCCTTGTGAATCTGAATCGGTCTGTCGATTTTGGTGATGTCCGTAGCGAAAATGTGACGATGTCTACGTATCCTAGGTAGAACATCTGAGATGTTCAGATGTAGCTTTGCTCCAGTGTACATGAGGTAGTTGACCGAGTAGCCTGATGTGGATGCGCTAGAGCCATTGAAAACCACCCGCAGTTTCGTTGTAATACTGGCCGGCTTGAGAACACCGTGATGTGTCAGGTGAAAATGTGAGCGATGACTGGAGATGAATGATGCCTTCGTAATGTGGTTGAGTGTCTCGTAATCAATCATGAATTGTTGATAGAGACGTTGATAATTC
>NW_011958505.1:0-1589 GCF_000949405.1 Vollenhovia emeryi | reverse complement strand
GGCGGCGTACGCCGACGGGAGAGACTGCACCGGGGAGTGCCCCAGGGATCGGTTCTCGGACCGTTCTTGTGGAACCTGGGGTACGACTCGGTGCTGCGTGTTCCCCTCCCCCCCGACTGTCACGTCGTCTGCTACGCGGATGACACGCTCGTGACGGCCGGGGGCCGCGATTGGGGGGAGGCCCTCGCCAGGGGGCGAGTGGCAGCGGGAGCGATAGTCGACTCTATCCGCAGCCTGGGCCTCGAGGTGGCACTCGGCAAGACCGAGGCCGTGATGTTCCACGCTACAAGACGTGGAGCACGCGGCGCGCCGCCCGAGGGACTCACCCTGGCTGTGGGTACGGCCCTCGTCAGGATCGGCCACGAGATGAACTATCTCGGGTTGATCCTCGACGACCGATGGAGCTTTGCGAGCCACCTTGCCAGAGCCGCAAGCAGGGCGGGAGTGAGAGCGGCCAAGCTTGGCCGGCTCCTCCCCAACCTTGGCGGCCCGGACGGCAAGGTGCGTCGGCTGTACGCCAATACGGTTAAGTCCGTTCGGGGCGCTCTACGGGGCCCCTGTTTGAGCCCCAAAACTAGCGGCATCGCGGCGCGCGCGCGCTCAGACGGCGCGTGCGTTTCGCCCGATAACCGCGAGGATCTGTAGGGCGTACCGGACCGTGGCGTACAACGCGGCGGCGGTGATCGCTGGTCTCCCCCCGATGGAGTACGCGGCGGAGGAACATAGTAACATGTTCCTCGAAAACCGCGACTCCGAGGGGAGACCCATAAGATGGTCGGCGACTCACCGTGCTCGGCAGAGACTCCGGCACCGGCGACGCGCAATCGCCATGTGGCGAGAGGCGCTCTTAGCCTCGGGGAACAACACCCCGGGGCTGCGCGTCGTCGGGGCAATCGGGCCCCTCCTTGACCAGTGGGTCGACAGGGGATGGGGTGGGCTGTCTTTCCGGATGACCCAGGTGATGACGGGGCATGGCTGCTTCGGACATTTCCTGGGTCGGATCGGAAAGGAGCAAGACTCCCGCTGCCACCATTGCAGCGCGGCGGACGACACCGCCCAACACACGTTGGGCGAGTGTCCGGCGTGGGCGGACGAGCCGGAGGCGCTCGTCCGTGTGATAGGGCAGGACCTCTCCCTTCCAGCGGTGATCACCGCAATATTGGCAGAGGAGAGGTCCTGGCACGCGTTTGCCTCCTTCTGCGAGAAAGTCATCTCGCAGAAGTAGGCGGCGGAGCGGGAGAGGAGGGGCCAGATACCCCTTCCCCGCCCGCCACAGCGGCGGCGGCGGCGGCGCTGGGCTCGTGGAAGACTTCCCCGGGCCCGGCCTGCCCGACCGGCCGCGGGGGATGGGGTGGGAGCTGGGTCAGACGGAGGAAGAGCCGACGAGGAGACGCGTACTTCCCCGGCCTCCCCTCCCATGACGCGGAGCCGGGCGAGAATATTACTCGCCCGTGCTCCCGCTCCCACTCCACCCCCTACTCCGCCGCCCACACCACCGCCCTGACGGGCGGGGGAGGGGCTGCCCGCAAGCCGCGGGTAAGTCCCCTCCCCTCTTAGTGGGCGGAACACCGCCGAGGCGGTGAGGAGAT
>NW_011958504.1:0-1589 GCF_000949405.1 Vollenhovia emeryi | reverse complement strand
CTGAGAATATTGTAGCGGAGGCTTTAAGCCTCGTCTACATAGAAGTCGTAAAGTCGTAAGAATAATCCGACTATGATCGGTCAATTCTTATGCGTCTGACAGAATTGATCAATCGCAGTCGGATTATTCTTACGACTCGGCGACTCGCATTGTAGACCACCGCAATTAAGACATACGTCTGCGACAGTTGTTCGTGCGCCGATCTCGACTTGCGTCTTACTGCGGAGTCGTAAACACTTACGACAATGGCTGCGTTCAACGGGCAAAGCTGCTCTGCAACTGTTTTGCAGAGCAGCTTTTTCCGCTGAACGTAGCCGATCTTTCTGCTCAGACCCTAACCTAGTTCTCCTGTCCATCTCCGCGTTTTCTCCCCCCCCCCCCCTCTATTATCGCTTGCCGCAGTACGAAACTATGGTGGACTCGAGTCGCGATTTCGATGTGCGGTCCGACACAACGCGATTAGGAAGTCTGAGTCGAGGTTTAACAATTAATTAAGACGCAATCGATCGGAGGGGACGAAACTTGCAACCGTCGTTTCAAAACGTTGCATAGCAAAGGTTAATAAGAATGTTTTCTCAAGGCATTGCGACCGATAATTTCAGCAAGACGCGGCTCGCGACTCTTGCCCGACCGTGAAACTCGGAACGCAATGCAACAACCGTTGAACCTCGTCGATTCGTTACCGTTACGAAATATCTAACTGAAATATACGTGTACGTTACGTAGGAACGAATATTCTATCTCCGATATCTCGAATTAATTATTAAACGTAGCAGGATCACTTTCCGCTCGATCATTCAATCCGGCAATTCCGTTACTTCCGGCATTACATTCGTTCTACCGATCCGAAAATGGGCAGGTATATTTAGATCCGCGAGAAATCAAACTATAAAGCTCAAATCGCGACGGGAGCTGCACTCGGGCTTTACGAGTTATTACCGTTCGCGAATATCACGCGTTCGCGTATTGCGAAAGGCGAATACCGGCCGCTTGCGCGTCGATCTACTCGCCGGCACGGGAAGATATATGTATTGAGCGCGTTAGAACAATTCACGGTTCCACGAGCGGCTTGAGAACTGTTCGTGTTCTGATAATGTAATTATATTACCGTGAATGCGTATCGAGAGGGAAGAAAACTTTGGAGAAGCGGGGAGCGGCACGCGCCGTTACCGCGCGGCTCGAGCGTCGTCGTTGAAATGTTTGCGAGCCGGCAACCTTGTCTACGGCCGCGCGGGAGTGGGGGTTAACTGCCGAGCGTCACGCGCCGCGCGGGTGGGGGGAAACAAGTCTGAACAGTTACAGGCACTGCGTGGCCGTTGCTAATACGGAATGTTTAACGCGACAAGACGGACGTACGCCAAATATTCTCTTGCTTAAATTAATATCGATGGATTATCATCGCGCATTGGTATGGCTCTAAAGTTAAATTTGTCTTCGTTACGATCGCGGTAAGAGTTTATGTTAAATATAACATAAACGAACATACGCCAAATATTCTGTTACTTAAATTAATGTCGATGGATTATCATCGCGCATTGGTATGGCTCTAAAATAAAATTTGTCTTCGTTACGATCGCGATAAGAGTTTA
>NW_011958503.1:0-1589 GCF_000949405.1 Vollenhovia emeryi | reverse complement strand
TTCAAAACTTGTGAATATTTAAACATCCCAAGGAGAAATCATAGTCAAGATGACGTCAATTTGATGTCATATTGACCAAATTTATGTCATATTTTGGTCAATGTGACATCAACTTGACGTCATCTTGACTTTTCATTTCTCCTTGGGATAATGCAAAAACCAAACTTTGTCAATTTTTAACCCATACGGAACAAAACATCTAATGGACGTCCACTGAACATCCATCATGGAAATTCAGAACTTCCAGTGGATGTCCATGTAACGTCCACGAAGACTCCACTGATCGTCAAAATGTCCGCTTGTAATACCTCCACTGGACCTCTATTAGAAGTAATGATAGAGGTTCTATGGAGGTTATATAGACATATAGTGAAGCTTTTATAGATATATAATGGAAATCTACTGGAGTTCCTTTTTGGAGGGTTGGAGGTTAGGCATTTCATGGAACATTTTTAGATTTAATATGGATATATAATGGAGCTCTAATGGATGTTTTTCAGAGTTTCTATAGACATTTCATAGAATTTTCTTGGAGCATCTTTAGGTCACGCACCCAGATAGCACATGAACATTCAGTGGATGTCCATTGAACGTCTACTTTCTGGAAGTCATCAAAAGTATATTCAGGTTATTGAAGATTATCCATGATCCAGACAACTCGTTGTTGCATCATATCGGCTCGCCTCTTATACTAATACGGAATGATTTTTATTTACGAGAAAGACTAACGCGCGGTCGCCACGCTGCGGCATTGAGTGGTACTAGTGCTATATATTCAGGTTAACGTTTATCACATTATATGAGGGAATCAGGCGTACCGGAGTAGGCACATGTCAGGGATTCCTTATTAGGGCATTCCTTACTTCCTCCCTATCGGACCCTGACGTCATACACAAGGCATGCACGATTTCATTTCTACTCGGGAGTATATATCCATAAATTAGTTATATAAAGGGAATCTTAAATAAATGTCCACTGGACGTCCGTTTATGCACATCCAATGTATATCTTTGTATGGATGTACAATGGACGATCTTATTATGTCCATGGACGTATGGTAGTAAAATGAACGTAAAACGGACGTCCATAAGATGTACGGTGCTACTTGGGACATGATGAAAGCTCTAATAGATGTTTCTAATGGATATTTCATGGACATCCATCGTAGATATAAAATGAACGTCCATAAGACATCTATTTAATTTCCACCATGGAGGTGGACGTTTGGTGGAGTTATGGATGTTTTATGAACGTCCATTGGAGGTTTTGTTCCGTGTGGGAAGATATTCGAAATCTGCTTGCGCAGTCTTCCTCAGAATCGTTTGTAGTTGATTGTAGTTCTTTCCGTTTCGTTTGTAGTAGAACCGTTCAAAACTTGTGAATATTTAAACATAATGCAAAAACCAAACTTTGTCAATTTTTAAGATATTCGAAATCCGCTTGCGCAGTCTTCCTCAGAATCGTTTGTAGTTGATTGTTATAGTTCTTTCCGTTTCGTTTGTAGTAGAACCGTTCAAAACTTGTGAATATTTAAACATAATGCAAAAACCAAACTTTGTCAATTTTTAAGATATTCGAAATCCGCTTGC
>NW_011958502.1:0-1589 GCF_000949405.1 Vollenhovia emeryi | reverse complement strand
CGATACTCGCTTCTATACCTAAAGCTAATCCTACTTACAGCTTATCCGAGAAAGTAGGATAAAGTGTAAAAGGTACACTGTAGTTGTACTTTGGTACAATTGGAAACCAACCAAAGTGTAAACCTTTTACACTTTATACTACTCCCTCGGATAAGCTGTAAGTAGGGTTAGCTTTAGGTATAGAAGCGAGTATCGGATGAGCCACAAGTAGGATCATCCCTAGGTGTAGAATGGGCATGAGGCCCTACTGCGTGCACTCGCAGAAATACGCATGTACGGACGACACAAAATAATTTGTATAATTTTCTATCGGATACTTTTTAATCGGAAATAACATATCCGGCACTAAACTTTATCGGATAAAATATTCGGTTTTTATCCGATAAAGAGCAATATCCGATTAGATTGCCATAAGATTTGAACGGAAAAAGAATAACTTCTCATTATCCGATAACATTTGATCGGAAATAATATTTCATCGGATGAAGGTAGCCATCATTCTATCGGATACCTTCAAATCCGATAGAAATGCATCGGATTAAAGCCGGGATTACGATGAACTTAACGTAACGGGACGCGACGGGACGGAAAATAGTAACTTATTTTTAAATCAAAGTGCATAAGAATACTTTCTTATTCGTCAAATAATGTGAAAATTTGTTGTAATGGACTATAAGAAGAACAGTTAAATCGGAGTTAAAACGGAGATAAATCAATTGTATTCTTCGGTAGTACTGTTTTATTATCAAACTGAACAAAATGTAAACTGTTTAAGAAACTGATAGAAAAGTTTAAAATATAACAAAAGAAACGCCGAAAGTATGTACTTTTCTCTGGATTAACAATTAACGTTCAATACTTTGAAATTATTAATGTAAATTAATAGTATTGAATAAAAACGGATAAAAATGTTTGAAAGATATTTATGGCAAAACTATAGTTATGGCGACTATTAGAGTAACACTGATTAAAATAAAAGCTTTTAATATGCAAATTAGATAAATATATGTGTAGTATCGTAAGGAGCTCGCGACAGTCTGGGCTATGTTTGCGACCGGCGAAGTCCTGTAGAGACAGGATCGCCGAGAGTCGTTTGTGGAGAGATCGTCGTCGACGAGGCTACGTTGTCGATCAGTCCTACGAGAGCGACCGGGAAGTCGGGAAGTGAAGACGGCTCTTGATGTCGCGAGCTGTAATCTGCGTTGCGTATAATAAAGTATATCCACATGCTTGAGTTCACGCTCACGTTATCCGCGATTCCTTATCCCCATAAAAGACACTACATACTATATGTCTGAAAAATTAATTACAGGTGTTACATGAACTACTGCTGTCAATTCTGTTAAAACATGAAAAGTTATAGATGCTGTATATGTACATTTGTTGTTGACTTATTATACGTGTATCAATTTTCGAAGATATTTCGTGGCATCCAATTTAGCATATTCTTGTTACAGTATATTCGCTAAACCACTTTTATATAAAATTAATATATTACTGTTATATGTATAAGACAAATACATATAAAGGTATATTTAAAGACTACGGCAAATATGGATAATTTTCTCAATGTTTCATAAATTTATTAA
>NW_011958501.1:0-1589 GCF_000949405.1 Vollenhovia emeryi | reverse complement strand
TTTCTCGGAGGGGACATCACCGTTTTCTGCGGGGTATGGGGGGACGGTGGAGAGGGGTTTTTCGCGGGGGTTTGGGGGGGATTGGTTCTCTTCCTAGAAGAGGACCTCTCCTTTTTCCTCCCCCGCGATCTCTCCCTCCCCGAGGTTGAGGCCCGGGACGTGCCAGCCGCTCTCGGCGTGACCACGTCCCAGGTCTTCTTTTCCGGGGGCGGAGGATCCGCCACCCTCCCGGGGGGAGGAGGATCCATCGGTAACCCGGCGTCGGCTACCTCCGGCATCTCCTCCTCACTTTCATCTCTCTCATCATTACCGAAGTCTATGAATCGGATTTTCACCGAATTTTCGGTATCCAAGGTCTAAGGGTGGCTCTCTGCCACACTGTGGCCACACCACGCAGCTCACGGGACCATACCGCAGCGCGCGGGACCATACCGCAGCGCACGGGACCATACCGACAGCGCGCGGGATCATACCGTCGCGCACGAGGACCATAACGGAGGGACGCGTCGCGCATTCAGCCCCCGGCGCGCGCACGCAACGCAAGCACTGAGGCACGCTCCTGGCAGCGCATCCAGCTGACACCGCCGTCCGGCGGGACGCAGGACAGCGCAGTTCGTCTCTTCTCGCCGACGTCTCGAGTCCGAGCTCTACCTCCATCGAGGGACGACACCGCTTCCAGCACTTCGAGACCGTTGAGGCATATGCTTTGCCTCGTCCTGGTATTTCTCCTCAGTTTTTATCTTTTTTCTCATTTTTTCTCGGTTCGCGGTACGCGTCACATAGTTTAATTATGGCAGAAGAAGATGCGCGCGTAGAATCATACCGGGTGCCGAAGATTCCGCCCTTCTGGCGACAGGCCCCGGAAGATTGGTTTTTGCGCGTTGAAGCGTCGTTCCGAAACGCGAATATAACTGTGGATAGTACGAAAGTCGATCACCTTATCGCTAGCCTCGATCCTGAGGTCATTTCACATATCCGAGATTTGATTACGGCGGATCCACCGCCCGATAACCTGTACAAAGTGCTCAGAGACAGGATTCTCGCGACGTTTGCGGTCTCACCTGAGGCCCGCTTACGGCAATTGTTGAAAGGTCAGGTTCTGGAGGACCGGAGGCCCTCACATTTATTAAGTCATATGAATCAGCTCAACGGCGGGCAATGCAGTCCTGCCGTACTAAGATCGTTCTTTATAGAGCTGCTAGACACGCATAAAGCCATTTTGGTTGCGACGAATGAACCTGACCTGCAAAAATTAGCAGAGATCGCGGATAAACTCGCGGATATTAACTGTCCCAGTACCGCTGTCACCGTCGCACAGTGGTCTGGATCTCGAAAAAGGTGGCCAAAAATAGAAAGAGGTTTTAGATTTAAACATAGATATGTATATAAGGGTTTTCGAGGTCGCTGATTACGAATTTCATATTATAATTTCAAAATTCAAAATGGCAGATCCAATATGGCCGACCACTTCATTAAAAATTGTTCGGAATTTTATTTAAATTGGTATATAAGGGTATTCAAAGTTGCTAATAACGATTATAGAATTACAATTGCGAAATTAAAAATAGTTTGTGTTTTGATTAATTTTT